>NC_134396.1:57830753-57982268 GCF_035582795.1 Mycteria americana
ATCTCAGTTCTCAGCAGTGGTCAGAAAAGTGAAGGAAGATCTGAGTTGTTCAGAAAAGGGTAAAGGACTAAACAGGGAATGCCATTATGCCACTGTATGTATATCTATGCTATATCTGCATCTTGGATACTGCATTTGGTTTAAAACAGCTGAGAAAAAGTCAAAGAATCGAGAAGTTACAGAGAAGAATGGCAAGATTTGTGAAGCTAGAGAACAGCTTTCCTATGATAAAAATTGAAACAATTTAAGACACTTCAGTCTGGAAAGGAGCAGAACTCAAGGGTCTGTAAAATCTTGAGTGTCTTGAAGGAGTTGATAATTTTTCATGGGCTCTTCCAACACAAAACCTCAGGGACGTTGACTGAAATAAACATAGGTAGGTTCCAGATGAGCACAAAGAGGTAGCTCTTCACAGAACACACAATTAACTTGTATCACTCCTTGCTGCAAGACATTGTAAATGATAAAAGTTGTTTGGGTTTTCAAAATAACTCAACAAATTCATGGGAAAAGACCATCTAGGTTTACTAAACACAAAGAAACCACCACTTAAAGATGGAAGAACTCTTTGGAAAGTACTCACCAGGTTTTTCTAGGTCTTCCCTGCCCTTGCATCCAGACTAAACAAGTGTCATTAAAGGTTATCTGGTGAAATTTCGTAAGACTGTTTAAACTAGCTTTGTTGTTATTATTATCAACTAACTTGGAATTAGTCAGTAATCTGTCCATTTTTACGAAAATATCTGTGACTTGCAAAAGACTTAGAAAATGCTAGGCAAATATTCAGAGACTGAATAATCACACGAGTGAATGGAAAGAGTGAATTTGTCTGTAAACTGGTTTGTAAGATTAGTAAATCAATCTGCACACCTAAGTGTAGCTTTGAGGATGGAGCTTCTGATTTTTATCACACAATTATGATTGTGCAAGGGCTTATGAAAACTGGTTTGAAAATGCACTGGACTGGCCTTTAGTCCAAACTATGCACATGGTTAATTCATTATATTTTGAGCTGTCAGTCAAAAGCAAAATGCCAAAAGCAAAACCAACTGGAGCTTCAGAATGGTGAAGGAAAGAGAATATTCCCATGCAAGCCTTACTTGCTTGGAAAAGCAAGAGAGAGCACCACTGAGAAGCCTATGCAGATGATGAACTTTCAGCTTTCCCTGTCCACTTTCCCTGACCCCACTTCAGGGTCAGATACCCTGTCTAGGAGGTTCCTGCCTGAGGTTACACCTGCAGTCTTGTTCATGTCTTAGCAATTTCTGAGGATTTTTTATTCATATTCCAGGTGCTGTAATGGAATAGAAAATGTATGTGTGGCTGAACTGTGGCATGAAATCTCTCTAGTATCCAAGGAAACAGAGAACACACATGGGCAACTCATCTTGTAAAAAGCTAAACCAAATTATCTGTATCGTTTTACTTGTCCAAGGGACTTATTTTGTCACTCAGATAAGCCAGTGTAAGAATATTTAAAATGTCAAAATGGAACCACACTGCAAAATATAGATCTTTGTCTCAAGCACCCTAGTTCTTAACAAGGTTTTCATCTGCAGGTGTAATTTTGGTTTATTTAAATCACAGGGATTAATCCCAGACCCATTATTTGTCTCCAAAAACCTGGATCATCTCTCAAGATGCAAACGACTTGAGACTGGCCATATTTTCTTGCAGGTTGCTAGTTCATGCCTGCCAGTAATAAGAAGGAAATTGTAATTAGGTGGTTAGGCAAAAAAGGAGGTGTACTGGAGTGAAAATACTGAAATACTATCCTGTAATCTGAAAAGAACCACAAAAGGAAAAGATCCCCTTGTGTTTCACTACAGTTTACCTGCTGCCACCCAGAAATGAGAACTGCTGAAGTGCTAGGAAAAATGTTTCTGTCTGGAGCTTTCCATTGCAGCAGGGCGCTCGTGTTATATATATATATATGTATGTAAAGCCAGTATCATTATCCAGAGTTGCTATTTCAATGAATAACCAAGTGCAGACAAACCCTTAGGCATAGTGGAAAGGGGCCAAAATGGGGCCCAGAAGCTGTGTGTTAGTCTCCATGGCTTATTTGTAGAGTTAGGAAAAAAAGGAAACAAGAACAAATGTAAAATCTTAATGATAATCAGTGTAAGAGAGAGGTGTATTCCTTGTTTTAAAGTGTTGTGGCTTGCTATTGCCCCACAGCATGCAGTCGCTGTACATGTAGGACTGCATACACACACTCATGAGCTCTGTGGCGTGCCTGAGTTTGGCCTACACGGTTCAAATTTGCCATAGATAGATTTTCAGGGCCAGGGGAGAGATTATAGTCTACTGAGAGTCCAGGTTGCCCACGTACATCATGGCTTTTCATGGTGTCACCTGTTGGGTGAGAAGTCAACAGGGCTAGAGCTGTCCAGCCTTGGGGTCTAGACAGACCCGGCAAGTTTAAACGCATACATATACCTGTGTATATATGCACATATACGCATACACTCCTCTCAAGCAGGGAGCAGAAGACAAGGCTAAACGGATCTGGATATAAACGTGGTCTCTATATAGGCACAAAAATGGCACTGGCTTCAGTGGGAGGAGGGTCCCCTGGCACTGGAGCTGGAGCGGTGCATGCTGTGCACAGTCCATCCAGACTGAGGAATCATGCAGACCCCTAGGAAGGCTGCAGCCTTACAGACACGCCATGCCGGGTGACAAGGTAGCAGTCTGACTCTCCGCTTGCAAGCTAAGGCAATTAACTGCTAGACCTCCCTAGTGTGAGGGAAACCTGAGCATCTACTGAGGCATGGGAATTTACGAGGAGATAGAATTCACCTTTGCAATTTTAATGACTTTAAAGTGAATCCCATTATTCTGGGAGGGGGAAATGTGTACAAGTCCCCCCTCCCCCCTCTGGGAGGGGGATCTGGGCTAGGTTCTACTTTATTACAGAAGAATAAAACAGAGGTCCACACTGCACAGCCAGGACTTCCTTGGTCAGTACTCAGTCCAGCAACCAGCTCCTGTTGCACCAAAATGTGAAATTAAACAAAACCAATTAATAGTTACCCCAGGGAATTTGCTTGGCTTAGCCACTGTATGACCTAGAGTCAAAAAATGACCTGTTGCGAAGATCCACTTTGAAAGCCTGTGCTGGGACCAAGTCTGCTCCTGGGTCTGTAGTGCTCAGTGGCAGAAGCTGGCAAGCTCTGCTTTTAAAACAATAATACTTAATGAATGGTATGACCGAGAAACTCCTATTAATGTTTACTGTGTTGCAGAGAAGAGATCGTTCATTTCTGAGAAGAGCACCACGTTCACCCGGAGGTGGTCGACAAGAGTTCATTTGAGACCAGACCATTCTGGCACTCCTCTGCAGGTGAGCAGTTTCAAGTCCTGGGGTATGGCTTTCTGTGGGACACTTCTGGGACAGAACACTTTTAATAGATACAGCAGGTGGTCTCACCTCTATTGAATATGATTTCCCTCATTTTCAGCGTGTTTCCAACCATTTCTTATCATTGTTCAGCCCTTTCTCTCACTTCTGCAGCCAGGAGAAAGAACAAATGGCCCTGAATTAAGGGAGCTCTCAACTATGTCATCATTTATCCATTTCTACAGTCCACCACATCTGACAGTATAGTCCAAGGTGTGTGGTGAGACCCTGGTGTGAAGTGCAGCCCAGCAGCCCCTGAAATACTTGTCTGTCAGCGATCAACCATAGGAACTCAGAGGAAAACCAGGCAGAAATGCCTCTGAGGATGCTGGCAGGAACCACAGCACCTTCGCACTGTGAAAAGACACAGCATCGGAACTGCTTCAAGGTGCTATTCCTGTGGCAGCAGAAGAGATGAAGCCAGGGAGCCAAGACCCCTTCTGTGCCATCCTTCTTGCCACATCTCTCCTCACCTGGTGCCCCAAGAGGTGCGAGCAGAGCCAGAGGCTGCATGTGAACCAAGTTGCCTCGCTTTCCGCTCTGACGTGAGCATCTTCGCAGGAGCTGACCCCTGAGCAAAGCTCAAAGGAGGGGGATGGTGCAAATGAGCGCTGCTGATCCCAGATGTTTAAAAATTGCAGGACCCAGCAGAATAATATAATTAGCTAGAAAAATTATCAGGAGATTAAAATAAAGCTTGGGCTCTTTTTAGTTGCTGTCTCATTTTTTGACCGTTAGGGCAACATTCAAGTTGTATTTTCTAGCTTTTCTTCACATCTGTGACAAGTAGAAATATACTCTTATTTTCTCTTTAAAAAAGAAGAAAGAAAACTGCACTGTCATTATTTAAACCCCTGCCTCATCATGAATAAGGTGAGATTCAGGATCGAATTCTGAGAGGGGTAGGAAATGCCCTTCTCACTTGTCATGCCTGCAGGCCACCCTTGCAGCGCAGCACTGTCACCTGTGCTCTCACACTCTTCTTATAGTTCCTCACCTTTCCAAGTAAAAAGCCAAGCACCCGCACTGTGGCCTCATGAACTGAGATGACGGTCAATCCACATAATGGAAGAGAAACATTCCCCATCTCGTGTTTTATGATGCAGAGGTTTATTCCTTCATCTCTCCCACCTCCTCACTGACTGCTCCTTTGAGAGTCTGCAGCATCCAGCTGGGCTTTCACAGCTGGAAAGAGGTGGTGGCTGCAGACAAAACCACCATGCTGTCCAAAATTACTTTACTGCTTCTTGCACGAGCAATGCATTGATTTTGTTTCAAAGGTTTCTTTCTAATAAAATGAATGTCAATAACTATAAACACTCTGACAAAAGGTGACATGCTCAGCATCATAGGAGCCAAGATCAGTTAAGCAAGAGGGAGGCTGTTGTGCTCTTATTTGAGAACAGCAGGAAGAGAACAGGAGGTGGAGAGCTGTAACGTGCTCCTGCCTGGGGACGAACGGTGCACAGCATGAGGAAGAGGGAAGCTGAAGGACTGGGATTACGATGTGTGAATTTTCTGAGCTGTGCAGTTATTCGCTGACCTTTTCCACCAAAGCTTCACTGTCATTAAAGGAAACCCAACTACGATGTGGAGTGAGGTAAATGTATTCTCAGATTCAGAGGACTGTACTTGCTTATAAGAATCATCCTTATATTCTGCTCAATATATTTAAAGTAGTGATTAAAGCCACCAAAAAATAAAGCTACCACACATTTCACTGTTATCTGTCCTTAAGTTTGGGGGCCATACGGAGACATTTCAAACACACCAGAAATTACATATATAGGGAAGTCCTATAGGATTTCACTGAAATTCATGTCTTTATAGGCTTTTGAACCACTCTGTAGAATTTAGTAGGGATGCTCCTCTGCAGAGCGGGGCAGTGGAGGTGGCGCTGACATGACATACTGCAGCTGTCTCGGGGAGAGAAATGCTGGTTTTACTGGCATTACTGGCATTGCAAGCCGGCATTACTGAATCTGCCCAAGATGTTTCTGGACCCAAGAAAAATTTATGTGTCCTCTTCCTGCTTGACAGCACTCTCTGCTGAAAATTTCAGGGCAGCGATGGTTGCGACCGAAAGTGCCACAGAATGGGGCTTACAGAGATGCCCAGCCAGAGGCAGGCTTTGGCGCCGGTAGGAGCTAGCTAAGTGAGAGGGGCTCCCAAAGCTGCGGTAACATCTGGCATCATGGGTACAGGAATAGCTATTTTCAGACGACAAGAAAACTTGTCAAGGCTTCTTCAGCAACAGAGGATTTACAGGATGGAGGAAGTCTCAGCGCTGCTGAGGACCAGGCTGTACCTCCACCAAGGGCAGGAGGAGGATGTACTCAGCATGATGGAAACAAAAAGGAACAGCCCGTTGCTGAAATGCGCTCTTGTCCTGGGCAGGTGTGCCAACTGAGCAGCACTGGGTGCTGGCTCATCTGGCAGCCTGCAGATCAGGGCAGAGCTCTGGGGGATGCACCTGGGGCCAGAGACCGTCCATGGGGTGGAGAATGCACTGTCTTCATCTCCAGGTCCAGGTCTAAGCCCAGAGAGCAGTCCAGCCCTGCCTACACGTTATAAAGAAGGCAGTGCAGCTCCTTCATTGTAGCAGGATTTTGGGTAAGAAACAGAAAAAGCCTCACTTTTTTCTTTGGCTCTGGAAAGCAGGCCGCTAGTGTGAAAGGAGAGTGGGGCTGGGGGTCTTGCTTAGGCTCTCTCCTGCGGGCACACAGCACTGCCAGGGAGCAGGTAGTCCCAAGTATGTGAGCTCAGCAGCACTGGGGAAAGAAGCCCACAGTGGGAAGCAACAAAAGTGATCATGAAGGCCAATAATTCTTGATTTTGTTACAAGAGGATGCTGCTTTTCAGCCAACTTTCGCCCATTCAGTGAAACAGCCCGCATTACCCTACTGAGTGTAAACAGCATCGAGTATACAGTAGCTGCATGCTTTTTGCCTTTAGAGCCATTGCACTGAACTTACTCATTATCATTTTGTAAAGAGTGTGAAAAAAAAGTACTGCCTAAAGTTGAAATCCATTCCTCTTAGTGCAGCAGATCCAAAAAGGTCTGTAATGGCAAGCCATGGGTGGTCCTTCATTTTTTCCATATGCCAAGTGAAAATAAGTGCTATTGCTTTGCACAGGACCATGGGAAAATTAAGAAAGGGTAATGATTAAATGGCTAGCTCCTGAACCTGCAACATGTCCTTCAAACACCCAGAAGCTTCATCCTCAGTGGAAAAACAAGTAGCCAAAGAGGCAGCAACCCAGGGACACAGTCCTGATCACCCTTACTGAACTGGGTGCTTTTTGCCCAGGCAAATAAACATTACTGGAGTCAGCATGACACCTTGCAAGAATAAACTTGACCTTCATAAAGGAAGAGACTGGCAGGTAAAGTTAGATTTTAGATAATCTTTCGCTACCTCCCACTCAATAAAAGAATTTTTGTACACTAAAAGGAGAGGAAGGTGAGATGTAGCATTGCATGTTCATGAAATATACAAAACAGGCTCCTATTTATTATACTAAATTGCAGTAATTTATTACACTGAATGCCTTTGACAAAACTTTAAAATCTAAAGGATTAAAACTGAGGCAAACTTTCTGACATCTGCTGCTTTCAGTAATGGCTGAGCCAGCCAATAGCAGTGTGGGGTGCTTTTGGGGGAAGATAACTTTAACCTGCACTGCAAAACAAATCTCCAGAAGCGAGGGGAAAAAAAGCCCTCATTGATTTTTCACTCTGCCACAGCATGTGAATAACTCTGCTGAATAAAACTAGCGGATGCAGTGGGAAAGAGTTCATACCTGCTGCAGAAAGGAACAGAAATTCATACCCCGTGCTCAGCTTATCCAAAGTGCTGAGTGGGTTTAAGTCATTAATAATTACCACTACGCACCAAGGAAATAATTGCCCCTGTTAGCACATGGTTTAGGAGGCTTTTCATTTTTTATACTGCGAAGGATATGATGTGAAAGGCACTTTTTAGGCAGCGCTTTGATGAGGGGTTAGGAGAATCCTGAAGCACCTCCAAAATAACAGGAGGACTAGAAGAAGGCTGGCGGAGAGGGGAAGGAGCGGGCTGTTTTCAGACCCACTGCAGCTCTCCAGCAATGTGCTCCGCTCCAGTCCACAATTATGCACAGCAGTGCAATTTCGTCACCCACCACTTTCCCATTCCCCAGGGTGTACAGCATACCAATTACCTGTTGTGGTGACAGCCAAATTTACTGTCACTTTAAAAAAAAAAAGGCATCAGAAAAAGGTTGTCAGCAAAAGTCAATGAAAAAGGCAAGGGAATTTGAAGCCTGGGATTTTTTGTTAGGTCTCTTTCTCCCCCCCCCCCCCCCCCAACATGTATACACATATTTAAAAATATGCACACTTTTTTCTGTCTGTTACCAGACATTTCAACAACACTGTTAGCAATGTCAGCCCTGCAGGGCTAAATTGGATGAGGCAATGAGAGAATCGGTCTACTGGTACAAACTGGTGCAATTCTGTTGAAATCAGTGGACCTGTTTCAATTCACACCTGCTGAGGCTTTCGTTCCTCTAGAATTGACCCTCTCATTTCATACCTCCCAAAGCGAGCAAAAACGAGCAGGGGTTTTCTGGCCTGGCCTGCCCTGGGAGACCCTGCAAGCAGAGGCGCAGTACAAGAGGCAGCTCCCACTGTTAACGATTAACCGCTGAGCCCATCGCTTTCGGTGTTGGTGTCGCTGCCTGCTTGTACAGTGCCCTTGTGCAAGGGGAGCCCCGAGGCTGTTGCTCCTGGGACCGTGCAGCTTAATGACTTCGTATTTGCATTTTGGCGGCAGTAGCAAACCTTAAGCCAGGAGGGCTCTGTCCCCTAGGCACTGCACAAACACGGTCTGGGGACTCAAGTTGCAGAATACCTTCTCTGTCATACCTACAGCTCTGTAAAACTTATCCAGTCTTCACTGACAAGCAATCCTCTTAGCTGTCAAACTCTGCCTGACGTGTTCAGCACTCAAAATTAAAAATCTTAAATAAAAGGGGTATTTTAGGAAGCTAAATGTATTCTAGAGATGAGAAAAGCTATTTTTATATATCTAATTAGTCACACTTGATAGTAATAATAGCATTACTTGGATTATGCTATGTTATTAATATTATGGAAAATCCTAGATATCAGTTGTGACATTATCTTTTCTTTCTTATCGCTAGACCGGAATTTCGCCAAACAATAATTAGTCACGTAAACTCGGTTTTTTTAAGTTTTGTTTTTTTTTTTAATTTTACCTCTCTTATGTAAAGGCATAAGTGTATCCACGTTAGAGGAGCAGGAAGGAGCAGAAATCCTGGTAGGAACCGAGATGCCAGGCGAGGACCCCACACTGGCTGGAGAACACCGAGCATGGTGGCTGGTGTTTTCTCAAAGGTGTTACTTTGCAAGTACCACTGCTCAGCGCTGACCCCCAAAAGGGCAGTGCATGCACTGGCTGTCCCTTTCATTACTAAGGACTCAACCAGTTTAGCTGCAGAGAGGGTGGTGGTGGTGCGCTGGAAACCTGCTGCGCTGGGAGAAGGGTGCCAGCTGACGCGGCGGGCGGCTCCGGGGACGGACCACGCTGCTGCAGCGTGCGGGATGGGCCAGAGATGCCAGCGAGTCCCCGGTGGGCTGGGTGCCAGCGCCCTTCGTCGAAAGGCAGAGCGGCTGCTTGGAGCCGTCACGCAAGCAGAGGTTTTATTCCTTGCCTGTCGAGATGCCTTAGGCTAAGGGCTGAGGCTGTCGGATGCAGGTCACCCTGCACACATACCTGGCGGGGGGCACATTCATCTACCTGCTCCCATTTTTGGGGGCAAGCTGGAAGCCCTCGGTGCAGGACCCACGCAACGGAGGAGAAGGACGCGGAGACAAACTCTAGTTTGCACCTGTGGCTCGGGTGGCGAGATGGCCTGTGCCGGGGGGGGGAGAAGGTGCCTGCCCCAGGCAGGGGTCCCCCCATCCCGTGGGCACCCACCAGGGGCGGTCCCAGGGGCCGCATGTGCAAACATCTGAATGGGAGCCAGGGGTATTTCCTCTGGTCCTCGGACTCCAGCCTTTGAAACAGCAGGTCACATCAGCCCCCCATGTCACACCACAGCATATATGTGCCAGCGCTGTCTGGGGAGCTTCCACCAGATTTAATAACAGTGGACTTCGGTTTTCATGGTGTTTAGTTTAGCATTCAGCCCTCTGTTCTGCAAAAAATATCTCTCTTCTTTCTCAGAAATAATATTTGTTACTTCAAGTAGATATTTATGCCTTTGACCAAAGATTTTAGTTGTATTTTTTTCTCCTTACTAAGGCAACCATCCTCCTGGCAAAGATACATTTGCCCAATTAGTGGGGCGGATCCCATCTCTCCCAAGCAGATACGGATCTCCAAAGAGGGTCCCATGCTCCAAAACCAAACCCTGTTGCTGACCCCAGCTCCACAAGCAGTTGCTGACAAGCAGCACCAGTGCCCTCCTCCTCACACCCTCTACCCTCTCCGACAGGACCGAGAACACCACCTGGTCCCCCATGGCCCTGTCACCCTGTCAAACCTTTGACACTCTCCGGGTTGCCCCAGCAGTATCTTTGGTGCCACAGGTAAGAACATCACGGGGTGCTACTCAGAGGGTCAGGCAAGCCTCAGTGGTCTCCCCGCAACATCCCGGATCGGGGCCCCAGCAAGCAGCAAACTTCTGTAGACGCCAGGTCAGGCTGGCGGGTGGGTGCCTCTGTCACCCGCAGCAGGGAGTCACCCGCTACTGTCACTTGCCATTTCCTCCTGGTGGACTTGCATGTTTCAGGGTCAGTTGGCCCAGATGCTTCTCTTGAAAGTGTACCCAGCTCCTCCTCAGCCTTGAGGGCAGCGAACCTCTGCCATAGTTACAGGCCTGCAGACAGAGCGGCAGCCTTCCTCTCGGTGCCAGAAGTCACCAGCTCCCATCCTTTGCTTCCCCCAGAGGCTGCACTTGCTGTTCTGCTGGGGACAGACCTGCCTGCATCTCCACTGCAGCTGGGGTCTGGGGCTCTTCAAGCTGTTGTGTGTCTGAGAAGATCCTGTCTCTCTCTCTCAGTTCTGCTACATATTAGCTTTGTTTTTTATTTTATTTTAATAGGTGGGAGATGTTCTTGTCTTCTGCTGTGATTTCTTTATGACAAAGAGAGTGACGAGGCAATTGCCTTGGGTTCCTGCATGGTAGGAGAGCTTGCATAAGCAGAAATCCCTTATTCAGCATAATCTTTTACCAACTTGAGCAAAAGGCATTGGAAGTGTATTGGAATAAAGTTGTCTTTCCACACGGAAAATTTATTTGCCTACAGGGAAAACAAAAGGTCAACATATCATTTAAAGTTGAAACCGTATTTAAGCTCAAGATAGGGCTGGTAGTTTCAATGGAAAAAATGTAGCTGAAGAAAACATCTTCATCAGCTAAACCAAATGCTCCCATTTGGCCTGAGCGTCCTTTTGGTGTGAAGCAGAGCAAAGGGAGGGGAGACGTGGTAGTTAATGGGAGGTACAATTTTACTAGGACTCTGTAAATTAAGGCAGAATAGGAGGATGGAGGACACAAAACACATTTTCTGCGAGGTATTTGGGAGTACTCCTAATGTGAAATGTTCAACTCTCTGCCAAAAAAATGTTATTTACGTGACTGTTGAAGCCAAATATTTTCTGACCAGCATTAATGCTAATCCTGCGCTAACTCTCTGCAGAAAGTGTACCCCAAACATGCATAGGAAACTCTCCCTGGCTCTCTTACCACGGCTGAAAGACTGATCCTGATAACCTGTGCCTCACCATGACTCACAGAGAGCATGGAAGCAAAGCATGGTTCTATCATTTTCTTTACATGACAGCATAGGGACCCAAACAGATTTTTGGCTCTTTGAAAATAGGACCTAAAACAAATTCGTGGACTCATTGAAATTACGGTTTGGGCAGGGTGGAGGAGACACAAAGGACGCAAGCCAGGAGCAGAGTTGTGGAGCCCTGTATCCGTGTTGCTCCGAGTGGATGAAGTATGTTGGGTATGTTTGTTAGTTGCACAAGAAGGTCACAGCTTTGCTCCTCTTCAAAAGACACGGGATGATTGCACAAGCTCACATATTTAACTCTGTGGGACTGGTCCTGGTACCTGGAAAAGTTCAACCTAAGAATTAATTGAACAAAGTCAGATTAACTGGAAAGCATGCAAATGTTTTATAGGAAAGGGAAAAAGTGTCTGGACTCACCTGGTTATCATCTCAGGCACTGCATATTCAGAAATATATTACAAGCTATCTGCTTGGCAAGCAAAATAGCTGGGTAGCCTCAGATAACCCTGCAGGGCATGCCAGCCTGTGTTTGGAAGAGAGCTCAACCCTGCTTAAAAGCCCGTAGGGTCCTTTTTGTCTCAGGTTTTGCCCAGGCGGCTAATGAAGTTCCGCACATCGCGTGGCTGCCAACAGGCAGGGCTTCAGCGTGGCCTCACCCCCAGTGCCGTGCGACCAGGGAACGGGACGTCCGCGCCTGTGCTGCCTCGCCGGCAGTATGACTCCGGCTTCATTCGGAGTTGTTTGTATGTGCCATTTGACGTCTGTGTGACCAGCCGTATTATGTGCACTATGACCAGCCTATGAGGGGTAGAGCTGGCAGCTCTGCACGGGTCTGATCCACCAGGTGAGAAAAGGAGTACCTTGTGGTACTCCTGCCGTATGTGCAGTTTTCCCGTTTCTGCTGGATGCTGAGCATGGCCCATCGTACCTGAACATTGGTGCAAGGCGTACAACACTTTCAACATCTAAAATGTTGCCTTTCATCATGTCCAGACTTAGTCCGCCAGCAAGGCTACCCGTGTCTCGATCCCAGCCAGCAGTATGCATGTAAAGATTTACCACCTCCTTACTAGTCTTGCACAGCAACAGTCCTGAATCCTGCCAGTGTGAGGGACTAATTTGGAGCAGCAACAGATGAAACCATGGGATGTATTTTCCCCACAGCACTGCTGGAGTCTCACTACAGACCCCACACCTCTGCCTTGGGATGCCCTGCTTGTGCAACATGGGCTTTGGGCAGTGGTTTGAGTTGGAGCTCCGTTGTTTTGGGGACAGAACTGGAGAGCTACATGGTTAAAGGAACATTCATTAAAAGCCTGTAACCCCCAAGTTATCACAAAGGGCTATCAACAGAAAGACATTATCTGTGTCCTCCACAGCCTAATCCCAAGGCTTCACCGCAGACTATACAGGCCCTTTCCTTTTCCTCTTGGTTCTAGGCAGAGAGCTCACAGGTGTATAAAATGCTGCAGAGTCATGATCGTCAGTGACAACTTTACCTGGAATTCACATGAGGATAGACTATAAAAGAAGGATTTCAAAGACTTTACCTGCATAAGGCACCAAGGGAGCCATACAGAATTAGTGAGGCCAACACAACTTCTCTCTCTACCTTGGCAAGGATTTTAGAAGAACCTTAGCAACAATTTTGTCCATCCAGAGCTGGTATACCATCCAAAAATCACACATACTTGTGAAGACACAGTGCTGTCCATAAGAAGGAGGAGGTCTGTTCAAGGAACAAACCTCTTTGAGCTCTGTTCTACAGCCTCCCAGGACTCAGTCACAACTGAGAATGAAAAAATAACCAATTATAAAAAGTAATCTCATACTCCTCTCACCCTTGAGACTGCTATTACTTTACGTTTCCTCATTTTGATCTTCCATCGCCAACTTTCAAACATGCTGCCACCTATCACCTTGTTACGACATCAGTAGGGGCAGTGCCTGCTCTGCAAATCTGGCAGAAAGGGTTCAAGATTGGTACCCAGCCATCCTGACAGCTACGTTTGTGGTTTTGCCTGACCGGCACAGCAAGCACCCGCTGCCGTCCCACTGAAAGGTACGACAACCTGAACTTTTATCATGCCAGGGGCAGAGAACTGCTCATCTTGTGACAGAGAGCTGCTCACCTTAAAGCAACCAGTTTGCAGCAAGCTGCTCTGCCTGCTGCTGCAAGGAGCGATGTGCCTCGGAGGGCAGGAATGTGTCAGGCTAGTGTGAACCCATACCTGTCATGGTGTTATCTCTGTTCCTCTTCATCGACCCACTGCTGTCGCTTCTGGCTTGCGATAGCTGGAAATTTGATCTCCTGTTATTTTTAATACAGGTTCTCTTGCTCTTCTACTGGAGGATCAAAGAGAAGATGTCTTAAATAAAGGGCATGGGATCAGCCTGTTTCCTAACAAATAGGTGCCAGCATTGGGTAACAACTTGGAAATGAAACATTTCCTTTCAGCTGCAATAATGTGTGCGGATATGTCTTTGTCCACAATGATTACCTTACGGAAGATATCACGTGAAGCACAATTCATTGAGTGGGTTCATTTTATTTTACTCGACAGTATCTCTCTTGTTTTGTTAAAATTACAGGATACATTCTCTGCTCCTCCTCCACTTGAAATGCTGTGATGTAACATTTTCTGTTGTCATCCTAGTGACTGAAATACTTGGTAATCCCTTGCCAGTGCTCCAGGGCATATGCCTGGAGTAGAGGAGAAGGGCAGGTGGCATTGGCTGGTGCTTTCACAGCACATGCTTGCATCTTCAAAGCACAGGAATACACCGATGTCAGGTATCTAAATGCTAGTAGGATGAATGTTTCGTTGCCTGACCGCCAAAGGTTTTGAGTCCCTGCAGCATCAGTAGGATATGGAGGTTCTTTGAAACTTGTTCACAGATGATGTTCTTTAATTTGATTAAAAAAGCAACATTCTTCTAATAATGGCTGGAAACATTGTGGTAATTGTACTTTTCTGTAGGCCCTTCAGACTTGTTAAACATGACTTTTAAATAGATTTGTGGAAAACTCTAAGAAAGACCTGTCTTGATGCCTGTCTGGATTGATAGTCTCACTTGGCATGTGCCATCCAAAGCCAGGACCGTGTTTGCGTTGTTACGCATGTGTGCTTTAAAAACAGTTCTGGAGGTGTGCCAAATTGCATATTTCCATCCCATCCAGTCCTGGCTCTGTGCCCACCTCATAACTCTGCAGCATGGGCTTTCACCTGAGAGGTGGTATGAGAGATGCTGGCAACTTCACTATCCCTTGACGCTTTCCATGAAGATGGAGAATGAACTGTCAATTTTATCTGTAATCCCGGACTGAAGGATTATATTCTGCCTGCCTAAATCCCATCCTCCACAGTTTTCCACAGTTTTCATTAGATATCATTTCTCTCCTCCTGTCCCGGTAGTTAAGCTAGGTTTACTGTCCACAGCAACGCACTTGCAGCATTTCACATCAGAGGTGATCACAGGTACCGTGGCAGGCACAGCAGCTCCCCGAGGTGCTCTCTTGCACATGCGGGTATGCTTGCTGCCCACCTAGGTGTACGGCATCACGGTACCCTCACATGCTTATAGAGGCAGAGCTTCACCTCTGTTCTGGTGGTGAGCTTCTGGTGCAGATAAGTAATATATATGCCTAGCTGAATTCTGGAGGCCATCTTTTATCCTAGTCAGATCTCATAAATCTAACATAGTTTCAGCTCTGGCATCACAAGGGTGTCTATTTTCCCAGGCCTTCAACATGATGGCCTTTGTATTTGCGTTCCCAATAGTATAATTTACACACCTATAGTCACACACAGGCTGTACTTGGCATCTTGCACCTCACAGCTACTAAGAGCTATTTCCTTTACGGTAGCATGGCTTTTTATGAGGTTGTGTTGGTTCTTAGCGAGGGAATTGACCTGGGGCTGCCTAAAATTGTATGGATGTCAAGACAGTCTGTTCCTGTCTTTGAACATCTTCAGACACACTTTTTAACTTACTCGCAAGCACAGTGGTTGCTTTCCCCATTATGCCGTGAGGAATGTGGTTTTTTGGAAGCTGGAAAATAGCAAAGACTGCTAGGAGGAGGCTTTAAGGGTGTCGACATTATTGTTACATGCAGCTTGCTGTTGGGATGATACAGGTGGGAAGTTACTGATGGAGTCTTCCATTTTAGTGTTTCACTTACTGCCCAAAGAGCAGTGGTTTCATGCAACTATTTACTACACCGGAGGACCAAGTAGATTAAACCAACACCTTACATCAACAGAGGACTAACTTTCCTTACCCTGAAGAATTTTATTTTCTCATGCATTTCCTTTTTAGTATTGATCATTAGAAGCTCACAGAAGCTCTCTTCTGCTGCAAAAACAGGGAGGATAGGTCTCTTTTATGAAAAGACTGCAGTTCATTATTTCATTGAGGGTACAGACCTCCTGTTATTCAAGGAAAAGTACTCATCAATAATCAGAGTTTATTTTTTCTGTGAATATACTTACTAGTGCTGGCAGAAAGCCAGTCTCCTCCAAGACAACTTGAAGTCAGCTCCTTCCCATGGAGAAGTGACACTTTACTGTGTGACTAATTAATTTCCTAATTAGCAGCTGGCAATCTATTATTATTTTTAATTAACTGATCCACCTAGGCTCATTCTAAAACAAGCAACTGTTTATCATTAATATAAAAGTTAGATCCTGATATTTATACGCTAAGCCCAGCTAATATAAAAGGCGAGCCCTATAAGAGCTGTGCAAAGCCTGTGC
The DNA here is from genome assembly GCF_035582795.1 of Mycteria americana. NCBI lineage: Eukaryota > Metazoa > Chordata > Aves > Ciconiiformes > Ciconiidae > Mycteria > Mycteria americana. The sequence goes on from NC_134396.1 coordinate 57,846,730, forward strand.
ACGACTGACTGTCTATGTTTGCGTGCAAGTATTTGTGTGCAAGTGACTTCATACTGATATAACCCTGACCTGCACACACCCCCGATTCCTGTGTGCATTTTTCAGTATGGCTTTCAGCTCATGTCTTGTCTGAATGTTCCTTGCAGGTGGTTCAGTATCTATGTAGGTATAAATCAAGCTATGGGTGTAGTTTTGCCCAGGAATGCCTGCATGTTCTCCTTATCTGTTTATTAAATGTAAAACACTCTAAGGTAAGTTTTGCTTTATGGCACATGAACAATAGTCTGCGTAAACGAGTACGGTCTGATTTGAAAGCAGACGGAGGGGCTTGGTTGAATTCAATCAGTTGATCCCAACAGACTCTGTTTATGCAGCTGTGGCTTTTTACAAACTTGCTGCGTCATAGAAGTACCATATAAATATAACTTACTGAGAAGTACAAGGGGCCATAAGTCCTGGAGCAACTGAAGAGCTATTAATAGAAAAGTGCTCTACAACAGCCTAAGCTATACTAGACCAGGTCTGTGTCTGCCCGAAGCCTGGCAAGTGGAAACTCTCTGGGAGATTTATTCCTATGGGGGAAAGGGTGGTGGGAGGAGGGGCAGGACTGGGTCCCTTATCAGAAGTGAAATAAATTCTTGAGAAGCAGCCATAGGAGACAGGCAACTAGACCCACCAGCCCTGTCCACTGTTTGCTTTTGTCTCCTCTGGCCTTTTGCAGCACAGATGCTTCCTGAGGCTGGGGGGACTCGGTTTGCAGCACTGCGGGAGGGAAGCACCCGTCACCCGCAGCGTGCCCAGTGGGGCCAGGAAACCAGGGGGTCTCCTCCAGAGCCCAGAGACCAGCCAGAGGAGAGGGGTGGCAGGTGACAAATGGAGACATCTCCTTTCCCGCTAACCTCTGCCTGCCTGCCCACCCTCATCTGTTCCCCACCTGCTCGCCCCATCTGGCACACAGACCCCAGTCCACTGGCCGGGTGGCATGCCACTGCTTATTTGGTTGGGTCCCAACTGGGTCTTGAAAAGGTGTGAGGCTTCCCAGTGCCAGGGGTGTAAAGCAGCCTCAAAAACCTACAAAAGCAGCTAGTGCTGGCTTGGGGAGAAGGAAGAAGGGGTAATTAATTGTGGGCTAAAACATGCAGGTTTTACACAGTTTTTTATCCCAAGGAGTTGCAGCTGGAGTGCCAGGAGCCACCCCCGAGCAAGGTCTGGTTAGGAAGATCGCCATGAGCAGTGGTTTGAGCCCACCATATATGGACCTAGCTCCAAGTTGAGCCGTGCAGACAGTCTGTCCTAAACCTCTGGATGCTTTCCATCTGCATCAGACAGGCAGCGTGCTGGGCAATGCCAGAGCACTGAGGTCAAGCACAGAAAGGTCAGACTTAAGTAAAGCCAGGCGGAGCTTTCTGCAGGGACAGCTTCACAGGAGGAAGTCATTAACCTTGGTGGTACCGGTGGTCTTTCTACCAGCTAACGGCACAGCTGTAAGGCTGTGCCGGGAGAAGAGGTGACAGACAAGGCTGAGCCCCTGTGCCAAGCACCCGTGCCAGCGTGCTCACCATCCCTGCATGGGGAAAGAGCTCTTCTTGCCCCTCCCACCTCCCCGGGAAATGCTGCATAAGGGGTTTTACGTCTATCCAAAGCCCTTCATGAGATACGAGCAGCTCATTATTTTTAATGGCTCTGACATCATTATCAGGCAGGGGTTTACCGAAAGGATAATGGGCTGTTGTTTGCCACAGCCTTTAGCACTAAGCCTGTGGTGTGTGCACACCCAGTCACATAACGCTAGTGGTTGCGTGGCCTCCATCTTCACCTTAGGGCTACAGTCCACGTTGTTTAAACCAGCCGCTGCTTTAGTGTCTGGAACTTGTACTGGAAACATCACTTGCTCTCCAAGCATCTTCTTCTTAGTGGGTGTTATTGAAATACCAGATTCTTTAGTGGCTAAGAAAAGAGAATTTTCTTCTTTCTCATACCAGAAATACCAGAAGACGTTGAAATTTTCAGTGGATCAGTAGATGCAAGAATATTTTTTCTGCTTTTTTGTTTGTTTTTTTTTTAAACTAATGTCCATAATCTTCCAGCCTAAACCAATTTTCAACCTATTTAATTTTTTTATTAATAAAATAAAATATTCCCAAATCTATTTACTGTAATCAAAATCAGAACGCACATTGGCATTTGGGTGGTACTTTTAATCTGTTTTTCTCCTTATATAATGACACACATCCTTGTTCAATTAGGTGACTCATCACACACTTCATCAGCAGCGCGCTCTGAAAAACAGAGCAAAATGCATTCCTAACAATTAAATACTTCTTTAAAAAGTTATAATCAATCAAGATTGACAGAAAGAAACAAGGTTAAGCCCCATTTATGTCATTTAAAATGATAGCGTGGTCTATTTCACTGCAGCACTCATTTTAAAAATGGCAGCAGGGTTTGTGATTCATACCCATACTCCCCTGTCACATAATCACATGTTTAACTCCATTTAGCCACCTACATACATCGGCTTGCTTTTCACCTTTATTGTTTGCTCTTTCATGCTTCACCCAGGCTAATGTGGTCCCAGAGCTCTTCTAAAGCAGCAACAAAGACATGTTTGATTTATTTATTTATTTATTTATACACTGCATTTATAGGCTGCCAGTTGTTTTTGAAGCTTGATGCACAGTTAGCCTGCTAATTTGTAGCCAGAAAAATCTACCTCTGCTAAAAGCACGGCAGACATGTCTAAGAGGAGGGATGCGTTTCACAGATGCCACATGGGAAGCAGCGCAGGGAGGAGATTTGCACACACTCGCTTTTCAGTCCTCTCCCAGCGCACAGGGACCTGCAGCCACAGCCAGGTCATACACATGGCAAGTCCCAAGACGGCAACTCCGTCTCACAACCAGCCAAGTTACCGTGAGGCTGCGCAGTTAGTTTGGCTCTCCTGTGCAAGTGGGATTCAGAAGCTGTTTTATAGGAATACTCTTCCCTGAAAGAATAAGGCCTGCCTGCAGACTAGGCACCAGGACGGTTGTTATCCGAACCCAGGAGGTCGGATATCGTCATTATCAATTTCAGCCCCTCCAAGACCTCAAGCCAAACCACGTAGGCCTTGGAAATCTAGACTTGGGCTTTAGTTTTAAACAGCATGAGAAATCAGAGCACTGGGCTGATATTCCCATGTTGCTCCCAACAGCTGAAATCGGAGGGTGCTGCGCAATGCACCGTCCAGCGACCGTGGGTTCACTTTCAGGTGCAAGGCGTTGCAAGCATCAAGTCCATGGGACACAAAAGCGTGGACCTTTGTGGCATAGCTGTGTACCTAGTGGGAAGGGAGCCAGCTTTTAGTTTGCTGTAACATGAAAAGAAGTGCTTCTGCAGCTTTGAGATTTATGTATCCAGTATGTGTAAGGAATTGAGAGGGACAATCTGTGATGTCAGTTAGAGATTTGCCCAAAGAAAGACGGGATAAAAGTCAGATCCAGCCATTAGGATTTGATCTACAAGATGAAAAGTATTGCAGAGCTGTGACAAGTTCAACAGGTGATTCCTGGATATAATTAAGATATTTACTTAAATATAATAGCTCATCCTTATTTTTAAGCGGTCGATGAAGAAACAACCATTCAACACTATAAAGAATTCAGAGGATGAATAATGTTAGGTTTAATCTTGTGTGGAGGAAGGTGCCAAAAATGTTAACAAATATAAAAATTATAGATATCAGAGCAGCTCGGGAGATCTGCAGAATGGATTTCAGCAATCCTGTCTGGACTGCTCTGCTGCAGAAATAATGCTGGAGATTTCTCCCCACTAACAGACAGGCCCTATTTGAGCAACTTACTTGTTTATGCCTTGTCTAATGAATTAACATGTTTTTCAGATTCAAGATGTAGGGATTAATTGCATTCTTCTCTGGGTGCATTCATTAAAGCTGATTTAACCCGTGGGTTGCTCCTGAGTAGTGTCTTTGGTTTATTGCTCTCCCTTTTCCCGCAGCATTGCTTCCCCAAGGCTCGCTGTGGCTTGTGCTCAGGGTCTACCAGCTTGAAACCCATACAGTGGGGGAGGAATGAATGGCAGTGAGCCGACAGCACCGGTCGAGCATCACGCTGCAGATGAACAACTGCACAGAGTTCCCAAACTTTCTCTGATGCACAAATTTTCATGTTTGGAAGAAAGGATTGTCAAAAAGCAAATAATAGAGGTTCAAGTTAGCGAAGCTGATAAACTCATCACACTTGTTCACAAAGCATTAGTGAATTACTGTGCTGTCACATCCTACAGATTTGTGCAGCCATCTATTAATAAGGATTATTAGAGTCAGAACTGAACCTCTGGTTATCATTCATACCCGAAGTCTCAGAGTAGAAATATCACAACACTAAAGTACTGCCTAATCTCTGGAGCTTTATTCTAATTAGTCAGATGTTAACCTCACCTCTAATTTAGTCTCCTTTGGCTATACCATGTAACACAGATTAAGCTTACTTAGTTAAAGCCTAAATATGTTTTTTCCTGTGAACCACAGAAAGTTAGATCAAAACATTCAGTTGTAACAGTCTTAACATTCGTATTTTCAATAACTTGAGGAGAAATAATGTGAACTTCAGCAAATATATCTAATAACTCAAACTCATAGAGCTTCTTGGGGAGTAACTTTTAACAAACAAGAGTAGCTGACAAATTTTCCCCAAACTGGCTGCAGTGAGGTCTATACCTATTAAAATACATCAAGCGAAACTGATCAAATCAGGCTGTTTGCTAGATTCGTGACTGATGGAAATGTTTTCTGTTCTTACCCAGAGTAATTCTGCAAATTCCACTATAAGTGAAACTAAATTGTGCATCAGTGGAGGCGGTAGGAAAGCTAAAGGTCAGTGTTTAAATTCAGCAGCTCCCTAATCTATGGTGCATCTAGAAATCAGCCCACCTTGCAAAAGAAATGTGTCAACAGACAAAAGAAAACAAAACTGCATGAAGCAGAACATCTGCATTAGGAGACCACTTGAGAAGTGCCCAGCATGAGCATCACAGCCGGGCTGAACCAGAACCTGACAGCTGGAGAGGGAGTCTTTCCAGGTGGAAGGCCTCTTCACCCTTATTTCATCCCATTTCTTGGAAGTCATCATTGTGGTCAGGGGAGGATCTGTGTTAACAGGCAACTTCCAGATCCTAATGGATGCTTTTGTATTAGTGCTGTTTGGATGAAACTCTGCACACTGGTGCAAACGGTGCAAAGTCAGTAAGAACCGCAATATTTTGCCCAAGGTACAAAGGAACAGTTATAGGAGATGCTTACTCACTGGAATTTCATTACAAAGCTAGGCTAAGGGAATAGCACAGAAAGTTAGAGGGTGCTGGCAGAGTTAGTCATCAGATGCAGTTGTGAGCATGAGAGTGGATGGCGGGACAGGAAGCATTACCTCCTGCTTTCTGCAGAGAATGCCTTCGGTGGTGCAGAAGGTACTGAAATCACGGATGAGAAAGAGAGGAAGGAATGCTGAAGTTAACATAGATACAGTAAGCAGAAATATTACTCTAATGAATTAATTTAAAAAAAGAAACAACTCCTTCAAAATGAAAGGACCAAGAGATTTACATTGTATGAGCTTTAGGACATGTTTTGACACAACAGCAATAGTGGATCAGTTTAATAAGCTCAGTGCAATGGGATAAAGACAACAACAGATATTTAAAACTCCAACAGTAAGTGTCACAACTGAGAAGAATATGAGAGCTGGAAGAGCTTTCATTGCTGCACTGCCATGCTTGGCAATATCACCAACCAACCAACCAACAAAAGAGATTGAACAAGAATAGACCTGAAGTACCAAAACAGTGAGAGAAAGGTGCTAGAGCTTCAAGGGAAGAAACCCCATGGGGATGCTGTGTGGGGGACTGTAGCAGAGACAAGTGCCATGTCAAAAAAAAGCCCCAAAGCAAAACAATAATTAGAGGAACTGAGGAGAGTAAAAGAAGAATAAATCTATACTATGTACAGGTCAGAGAAGCTGGTAAGTAGCTGAGAGAAATTAAGAAAAGTTTGAGCATTGCAATTCTAACAGTGTGATATAGTTAAGAAAGGCCAACTATTGAAAAGAGAAATGGACATACACCATACAGAAGTATGTGTCGTGGTTTAACCCTGGCTGGCAACTAAGCCCCACACAGCCGCTCCCTCACTCCCCTCCGGTGGGATAAGGGCGTGAATCGGAAGGGTAAAAGTGAGAAAACTCACAGGTTGAGATAAAGACAGATTAATAGGGAAAGCAAAAGCCGTGCATGCAAGCAAAGCAAAGCAAGGAATTAATTCACTGCTTCCCATGGGCAGGCAGGTGTTCAGCCACCTCCAGGAAAGCAGGGCTCCATCACGCCTAACGGTTACTTGGGAAGACAAATGCCATCACTCCAAATGTCCCCCCCTTCCTTCTTCTTCCCCCAGCTTTATATGCTGACCATGACATCATATGGTACGGAATATCCCCTTGGTCAGTTGGGGTCAGCTGTCCCAGCTGTGCCCCCTCCCAGCTTCTTGTGCCCCCCCAGCCTACTCGCTGGTGGGGTGGGGTGAGAAGCAGAAAAGGCCTTGACTCTGTGTAAGCACTGCTCAGCAATAACTGAAACATCCCTGTGTTATCAACGCTGTTTCCAGCACAAATCCAAAACACAGCCCCATACTAGCTTCTATGAAGAAAATTAACTCTATCCCAGCCAAAACCAGCACAGTATGGAAACACCTATCTCTGCTCAGACCTCCTCTCTGTCCAGCAGGGACCCATTCAGGACACACAGACATGCCAGTGCTTTGGGTGTCAAGAGGCACATCATGACTCACCACATCTGCATGTTTCATGTGAACTCACTGGTTGTCCCTTGGTTTCAGTGAACTACCTGCTGATTGGAGATTTTAGGTGAGCTCTACCTGGTGTTCCCGCTCATACCAAGATGCTCAGCAAAATCTATAGGTTTCTGCTCATTTATTATTTACCTTCGATGTTCTTGTCATTATTGGCTGCAGTACTAGTACCAGCTGGGTTTCATGAGGTCTTGCATGCCAGCAGGAAAAGGCTTCACTGAAAAAAGAACGCCTCATCTGTCAGACGAGCTCTGCTATGGTGCTGCACTACAGTAATCATATTAGAAAACTGCATAGCCTAGACACACTGTGTGGCAGGCATATTTTTATTAAAAAAAGCCTTTCTAAAGCACCCAGGAGGCAACCTGGCAAGCAGCTAGAAATCATCCCCAGTTATGACAGCATGTAAGGGAAGTTCCTGAAGCTTTTGACTGTCGTGCTACCCAAGGACTTGGAGCCCCGTTCACCATAAGAAAATATCTACAGAGACATCAGGCCTGGAGCGCTGCGTGCGTGTAACTAGGGTTCGCCTCTCTTTGGTATGAAACAGGCAGGGTAGCATCCTCTGGCTGTCAGAGACGTTCGTTTGCCTTCAGAAAGTGCCTGGCCTTGACCTTTGCTCTGTGAGAAAAGTGAGACTGTACAGCGGATCAAAAAAGCCGTAAGAAAATCTCCAAGAGGCATCTGTTCTGATTTTACCTCATCATTACAGTATGATCCACTGCTATAGGAGGTAAATGCCCAGTTGATCTAATTTTAGGGTACCACCTTGTTATCTTGCAGATGCCTGTAAGCCACTCTATTATTCCACCACCCAGGTGGCAGAAGAAGACAGAAGAAGACAGATTTTTTTTCTTTCCCCAAAGTCCAACTTTTCAGTGTGATTGCTGCAGTTGTTTTTCAGCTCCCTCCATAGAGGGAAGGCTCTGAGTGAAAAAATTACAGACCTTCTCTGAGCACTCTGACCTCCTAGAGCACAGAAAACACAACAGAGCATTCACTGATTTATATGTATGAAGAGAAGCGACTGAGAAAAAATTCAGGCAAACCCCTTCCTATTTCCCTTTCTATAGTAACATGGAGGAAGATTTTTTCCTACTCTGTATTCTTCTGCGGTTTGTGTTACCATTGCTAAATATATGGTGACCCAGTATTTACCTCAGTAAGTAGCTCTGAGAGCGCTGTGACTTTTACAACTTCCCTATAGGAATTTTGTAGATCAAAACAGATTGTTCCAACTCCAGTAGATTTCTGTTACATCAGAGGCCCATTGCATTCCTCCCTTGTGCTTGCAACCACTAATTTGGTTAATAAGAAATGCTCAGCCATAAAATAGCCTGAAGAATAACATTGTGCTTTTGCAAAAGCAGGGACTCGATGCACTGTTTTGTGTAAAATAACTTCCCAATCAACACCTTTAGTAAGAAAACCCCCATAATTATTGGTTCCACTTATAGGCTTCTGAAAAGAAATTTGTATATGCCTATGTAAAATTCCTCAGATTAGCTGATGACTCTTTCAGACCTTGTGTGACAGGTATATGTACATGTGGCTGTCCAGCTAAGCCGTGTGTGGGAGCCCTAGCCTCTGCGCAGCCCCCAAGTTTACCACACCAGTTTGCACTAGATATGCTGTATGCAGATAAGAAATACTGAACTCGGTGCAAGGGCGGCTGGGTGTAATTCCTGACCTGAGTTACCCAGAGGTTCTGTGGGGTGACCAAACAGGCGCGCTGGCTTTGAGCTCTGGTGGACCTGTCTACTGGGCAGTAGACATGGATGGTGTTTCCAAACTGGAATGTATACATGTGTTAGCCAGCAAGGTGCTAGTGGTGGTCAGCAAATTTAGGAGCCCTACCTATATCACCTAAGGAAAGTTCATACCTTTTGTCTGGTCCACAGAGAAAAAAAAATTCAGTGTTTCTAAGCTGGTGTGTAGGGATAGCGAGTTAGCCCTTTTAGCACAGGTGGAGCCACAATCTTTACAAAAAATATATTTTTGTTGATCTGAGTAGGTTCTCAGCTTCCCTAGGCATCTTTCCATGATGGCCAAAAAGGACGTGTTTTTCCAGCCGTGTTAGCCCTGTGAAGTTACAGCAGAAGCAGCCCTAATCCTTATTAACAAGCTTGTTATGAGGCTAGGATGCTTGACGCCAGGTTAGCTGGCCATAAAGGGCCTAGGTTTCCCCATATGTTTTACCTTGGCTAGCTAAGTATATCTTAAATCAGAGTGCCTATACACATTGCAGTCTCCAGACAAGCACAGAAACTTACACCCACCAGCCCTCTATTCCAGCATGAACAGGGCCTCTTCCCTAAAGGAAAAAGTACTTAAAGGATGTGGTTACGTGGTGATAAAATATAATGTGCAATTATATGGCAGTTTTAGAGCTCTGTTGGACAAGGGTTCAAAAACAAGATCATGTTGACAAAAACATAATTTTGCTGCCTTCCTGTCCTGGAAGGGCAGGAGTGGGGCTTGAAGTCAGAGCTTTCCTGGTCGAGAGCATTGCTGGGGATAAAGGCATCAGTGGCTTTGTGCCAGCATCCCGATCCTGATGGAAAAGCATGTAGTATTGCTGGGATTTGCAAACCACCTGAGCTGCAGGAAGGGGAGATGCCCCAGCCACTGGCCCCTGCCGCCGGCAGTCCTGGAATTCAGCCCTGGAAGCTGGCGGCCATGCACCCAGTTTGCCAAACCTGCACTGCAGCATGTGAAAACATGAAAAAAAGCATTAGCCTCACAGACATGGCTGCATGTGAAAAGACTTGCAGGCAAAGGGCTTTTGATGCAGAAGATTTTAAGTTGTCATTAATTAGAGAGACATGTTTTCTGTCTCCATTATATCCAGAGCTCATATTACAAGAGATAATTGCTTCTGAAGTGCATTTAGGCTGTAAAATTGTTATACTAAAAAGCAATGCACTAATAAAATGCTTATTCTGGTACTCTGTATATTAATGCCTTTTCAAAATAAGGAATTGCTCTGTGCTCAGTGCTGATGTATATAATTTAAAAAAAAAAGTATTTAGTAACTGGTTCCCAAGGAGCCGTGATCATTCTCTGTTTTCTGCTGTGACCTTTCTGTCTTTCCACCAGTTGAGTCTTCTCCCAACAGTGTGACTATATTGTTTCCAAGCTGCACTGCAGGAAAAAGATAAGTAGTTGCTCTGGTTAATAAGAATGGAAATGCATGGGATTTTCTACTGACATAGAAGATTTGCTTTATCATCTTTTTCCAGGCAAAAGAACCTCTTTAGGAACGTGATTCATATTGCAGGCAAGAGGGAGTGGTTTATGGCCTGTAGCTCCCCACCATTTACAGTGTTGTCCATTGTGGAACAAAGGAGAAACACGAAATCTTCATTCCGACTTTCTCAGAACAGTGCAAATGTGGCATTAGGTTTCAGCTGAGCCCTCAGTGGTACTTGGGCCTCAAATCCAGCAATGCATAAAAATAAATGTCACTTAAGCTGGGAAAGTAGGAGAAGGAGAAGGAGGAGAAGAAGGGACTATTTGTGTAGCCATTGAGGAACGTTACCATGATACAATTAATAAGATGCACCTCTCCGCACTTCAGCAGGAGGAGTATTTTAAAAGGAACTAAAAAATGCTGTAGAAGATATGGGGAGTAGGAAACATGCGGCATATTTGATAAGAACAGGGAGTGTACTCAAACTAAAAACCCATCCAATCTTTCATTTTCCCTGAACAAGAACTAAAGCAGGCACTATTATTTTAATCTTTTTTTGAACTCTTGTTAGCACTGAATAAATATGTATTTCTAAAGACTGTGAAGTAACTATGAAACTGGCATCTCCTATGAGGAATGACTTCAACGTGCAAGCACAGCCTCTTCTATGTCTCCTTCACTACTGCTGCTCCATGCTAACCCCAGCCCTGCGGCCCCCCAGCAGGTGTTGTGCACACCTTCCTTCTTATGCCAAAACACAGCATCCCGCTGACGCATTAGCACAGACCAGGCCAGAAACAGGATATTTCTGGACAGGCTGATGATTAGCCCCAGCTAAACTGCCTAGGATTGGAGGGTCCATGTCTTTGGCTCTCGCAGTCCTGTGCAGACCACTGCACGCCGTTACCCCCGTGCGCCCCGGCTCCTGCCCCCATTGCAGTGTCCTTGCCAGTTTTAGGGGCTGGTGTTTTCTTGTGTCAGCTATGTTGGAGTTCCCAGACTGCTTACCATGCTGCTATTTATTTGCCAGAGCTGGAATATTTTCAGTCTCAGCTGACCCAAAAGCTTCACTGGAAACGCCTCCGCTCCAGCTCAGTCCTCAGTGGAGAACATGCACAACAGGTAGAATTTCATAAGCAACCGATGCGAAGCTCCCACAGAAACCACAGGTACTTTCTGGGATACATTGTAGAGTCTGCTCAGTGAGGAAACCAGTGCTAAATATAACAACAAATTGCTGCTTAATGAGTTAGAATTCATTCAGCAGAAAGGATTCCTCCACCGACTTCATTGGCATAAACACTCAAGGTGTAGGAAGCCCTGTAATGGAGAGGGTGAGGATGACGGGGTGGCAGGGTGGGGTTGGGGGGGGCGGGCAGTCTGGAAATAAATAGTCTTAATTTAGTGTCAAGCAGTGTCCTTCAATATTTTCAGAACCTGAACCAGATCACGTATTTTCGCACAAGGACAGGGAAATGCCTAAGTCTGAGACAGTCTTTTCAATGTGGCAAATGCAACGGATTAAAATGTGTTTATTGCAAATGATTCCGATAGGAAATAAATGCATTTCTTAGGAATAAATTGATATTGCAAATAATTCCTACGGGAAGACACATATAGAGCAACTGATTATGAATGGCGTGATTTACTGAAGGAAAAAAAAATAAAGATGAAGAAGTTTCTAGGAGATCTTGTGTGAGAAAGACTGAGTATCTTCTTGCATTTGGAAAATAAATGCCAAAGATGAGATGAAACCACTGCTGCTGGTATTCATGATGCAGTTGGCTAATGGCTTGGGAAATCTCAATTCTTGCAGGTTAAAGTGGAACTGGGGGTCAAATATTCTCTTCAGTGGGGAATTCTCTGCAGAGAAGGTGAAGTTACAAGGTCTGCAGTGCCCGATGTCCTCACAGACATCGATGTCCTCCCCTGCTCTCTCAGGAAGTTTCCTCTGTTTGCCTTTGGTTGGTATGCAGTGCAAACTGGCAGCACTCGTTCCTGGTCTGTGTGTAGTTGCAGGCTGAAATAATAGCATACAGGCCTGAAAAACAGGAAACCTAATTACTGGAACGTTGCAATTAATATAATACAGTGATTGAGAGTGCAACTGGTAAACAGCTAGATAATGGGCCAATGAGGAGGACGTCTGGAGTCCATCAAAGGACTATCTGAGGCCTCCACAAGACACCTGTGGTATTTTATGACAAAGACATCCAAATATAGTACTCGAAGATGTACAGCATGAACTGAACACATGGTGCTGCTAATGACGAGGGCTGGAGTACATGCTTAGCATAAGGATAAAATAATTACCCAGTTAAAAACACATGCTAAATGCATGATAGACGGTAACAACCAAAAGGCACGATGCAAAGCTTAAGGGATTGACTAAACGTAAATCCCGGGGAGGTGGTGGTGTGGACTTCTTCCATGGCTTTCACCTCATTTATCAACACCCGGGTGCTGCAGCGAGCTCGGACGCCACTGGCCGTTGGTGCCTGGTGCACGGGTAGCTGGCTCCCAGCATCTCTGGTAGGCATGCACGAGCCCAACCAAAAAAACTCAAAAAACCTGCAGCTGTGAGTGCCTACCCCAGAAAACGCCTGGGGAGGGGAGGGAGCCGCTGTCCTGCCACTGAGCTGGCACAGTTCGTCACTGCTGCGACAGCTCATCTCTGCCGGTGGGTGTGAGAGGGAGAAAAGACGAGCGCTTGGGAGGAGGCAAGGCAGGAATGGACTGGGAAAACACAGGAAGGCAGAGCTGTACGCAGCCAGACAGGGTTAATCCCAGTGGGGTTTACGCTTCTTCCCCCTCCTGCACGCCCCGAAGCTTCAGATAACTCAGATTGACCGTGTAAACGCACACGCACAAGGGAGAGTTATTTATGCAGGCGCGGCGGGAGGGAGTGTTTGCAGCAACAGGAGGCCGCTGTCGGAGCGAGGGCCGCCGGGGCATGTCTGCGTCACGGCCGTGGGGCTGCAGCCTGCCCACGGGGTTTTTGCCAAAAACACGGGCCCGGGGTGCACTAAAGCGGCAGGACATTTCCTGCCAGGGAAGTAGCTTTCTCTTTAAAAAAAAAAAAAGTTAAATGAAGGTATAGCTCGATTAACCGCAAAGCTGCCTGGGCGAAGAGGCTTTCCCTGGACACTAGCAGACAGACGGCTGGCCTTGGGGGCTGAGGGTCCAAGTTTTTGCTCTGAGCGTGTTAGGCTATCACCTTCTTTCCTCCTGAAATGCTCCTCGCTGCACGGAGGATTCAGTAGCCGCTGGACGGCAGCGTGGCAGGCTGGGCAGACGAATGGCTTGGGGCATTCACCCGAGGCACGAGCGTCGAGTTCAAACCTGCGCTCCAATTTACAGGTGCTGACACAGAGCGAAACCGCTCCGCTCCGGGGCCGAGGGTGAAGCTCAGGTCCCTCAGCCCACAGCTGGGGCAGCGGAGGGCTCTGCACCGTGATCCGCTCGCCCTTCCCTCCCTTGTCCGTGCTAAGCTGTAACATCTCGATGGTTCATCCTCCTGCAGAGCAGGAGGATGACTGGAAAGCTGGAAGAAATACACGGAATGTGAACGGCACGTATTTTACAGGATTTATGTTCCAGTAGGGAAAACTTAGATGAGATACAAAAGCCTCAGTAAATTGCATTTCATAAAAGGAAGATAGTTGCCTTAAAATGCTTTTCAGGATCAGTAAAATTAAGTAAGAAGAAAGAATTCGAGGAGCAGTGCTTAATATTAAAACACATTACATTATACTTAGTCTGTCACCGGCCTTTCTCACTGAAGGGTTAAAACGCCTTTTATGAGAGGAAGAAGGTTAACATAATTTATATTAGAAATTATGATTATTACGGCAAAGAAATCAGGGCAAGTATTTTTATTCATGCCCACGTTCTGGCAATGACAATTTACTTTTCTAATGCCTGTGGGACCCCGCTGAAGAGCTGTAAATGATATTACCAGCCATGCCTCAGCAAATCAGTACCGTGCACACACAAGTGGCATGCTGGCAGGGCAGCAGCACAAAGAGAGCCCAAGCAGGATAGCAGGAAGAGCCACTTTACATCCTACAGCCTTGTGCATTGCTTTTCCACCTGCAGGGTAGCTGTCAGCGTGCTAAAGCCAGTGGGGTTACATCAGGGACGAATTTAGCTGTTATCTGCAGAACTTTTCAATAGCCGTGTTGTTGCTATCACTGTATTGCTACTTGAAGACATTCATGGCATATGGGATGTACTGAACACACAAATCCTTCAATTACTCACCAAATGCTGTGAAACTTGTAGGTGGCTCGGTACTCAAGCAAACAGCACTTGCAGCTCCCAATTACTAGCAGGATGTCATGTACAAGCCCACAGTGTACTTGAGAAATTAGTAGATAATTAGCGTGGATCGGGAGAGGTGAAACCTTTCAGATTTTTTTATCGGTCTATCACTAACAGATCTGAATGTGTAATGGCTAGTTCTGAGCATGTTTATAATACCAGGTCTTCAGCTCTTTGAGGCAGAGCCCATCTCTTAGCGTGGGCATAGATAGGTCCCAACCAAAGCAAGCTCCTGACACATATGGGCTAGCTATTGTAATGGACATACATTAATTCATAAAACATCAGGTTGTCTTGTCAGAGGAGGCTTTGTATAGAAATGTTAACCTCTGAATAAATAGTATGTTATATTGATTAAAAAGTGTGTAAGCAGAAGATTTCAAGTTGACAACTCACCTTTGGTAGGATATACGAAGAGGAATATAATGTATGATAGAGCCCATGCCAAAGCATTATTTAGCAGTTCCTGAGGGGAAAAGAGATCATATGAGCAACTGGGAAAGTGTCATAGAAAAGCAAGGGGAATATCCTGCAATATAGGTTATGACAGCTGGGACTGAGCATGTTATTTCAGATCTACTTAAATTGGCTCAAGATAGCTTTGCCTCAGACTGAACTAGAAAAATAAATTGGGAAGGAGCTGCTTCCCCAGCTCTGAAGAGGGTGGGGAAAGCCAGGTGGCTTGGGATGTGCAGAAGGTATTTTGGGAGTTATGGATTAAAAGAAGACAGAAATCTTGCTACTGTGTCATATCGCAGGGACAGTTGCCATAGCACCATTTGCTGCTAAGAATAGATTTCTATAGCCCAGCAGCAGGTCCAAATATTTATAAGAGTTAGGATGTTTTTCAGGGCCAATTCAAACAAAAGGCAGGACCCTGTACACGACTGCTGAAAAGCACAAGATGTAACTCACACATCCCAGCCCCAAACTAGAATGAGGTGGGGTAATTTGGACACAGGCATTTGGTGTTTGACATGAGCTTCCATGACAATCGAAGTAGTCTGTGACACTTGGTCCGTCTTGCCTGAACCTTGTATCGGGAGATGAAGAAACAGAGCTTGAATTGTGAGGAGTCCCATTTTAAAGCAGAAGCTTTTGTGAAACAGGGGGATGGCTGAGACAGAACAATGATCGGAAATGATTTTTCCTCTCACCCACCGATTTTTCCTTCGTAGGGAACCTGGCAGCTCTCTGAGCTCCCTATGGTGCAGAAAAGAGATTTCCGAGTCCGAAGCAGGACTCTGCCTCTCTGCAGTTGTCTCTAAAATGTGGCTGGCAATCCAGCTGCTCCAGTCAGAAGCAGGTCAAAGACACCATGACACAGCTGCCCCTTTCAGGCACAGAAATAACTTGCCCCAGAGCAGAGGTTTGGAGGCAGCAGCTGGAATTAGGTTGCCTAATTGAGCTTGCATTGTGCATTGTTGCAGCATGGGAACTGTTCTTGCTCCCCCAGCAATTATCGGGTAGAGTTAGAGAGATGTTGAGCAGCACAAACCAATTCCCAACACTGTGGTGAACCAGAATCTGATCAGGGAAACACACTACTAATATTTGACCCTCTGCAATGCAATGGATCTACCTTCCCTGCCTTGCCTACGTGTGGCTGCACGCCTGGACCGGACCATCAGGGCAAACTCTGCACAAGCATCTCTCCTGATGTGGAGCAGGGTTGAAAGGTGGAATTGCGATTGTTCTTCAGGAAGAAAAATAAAAGGTGATGACAGTCTCCTTTTGACAAAAAATGACCTCTTTTTGTCACTTAGGACACTTCTGATAAAAGACAGTATTCATTTATGAGAATCGCAGTGTCACCCCTCATCACACATTTGATTAAATCCAAGAGACTTACTGCAGAGACAGGCAAGCTGTGGGCAGAGGATGCTGACTCCTTTTTAGCAGTTCTGGGGGATTATTGCGCTTTACAGAAATACCAAAGAATGGGAGAAAAGGGTGAGCAAGAAGGAAAAGGCAACCACAAGAGTCTGTCATCTTTAGAGGATATCAATTAAGCACACTGACTCTGGAAAAATGATACACTCTGCCTCTGAGCACTACTGCAGAACAAGTAGCTTGTTCTGTGCAGGGTATCTGCTAATTGCTTATCTGCCACTCTAATCAGAAGATCATAATTTTGAAACTTGGATGTATAATATAAATGAGATGGACAGGGGCTTAATACTGACAAAAAAACCCAGGCAGTTCTTAAAAGTCACCAGTGCACTAATAGCTTCCTCTTATTCTTTTCTGACGTGCTTGAGCTACACACAGAGCTTCCCACAGCATTAGCATGATGAAACCTTTTTTACTTCCTCACTGTGACATTCACAAGAAGACATTTGCTGACTCTATGTATTTGTTCCATGAACATCTGTATGGTGCCTTCTCTTTCTGCTTCACCCACACCTTTCCATACCAGCTCATCTCTGATTCAATTAAATCTCATCATTTTAGAGGTGGATATAAGCTGGACTGCAGTGCAAGTCATCTATGTACATAAAGAATTTCCCATAAGGGCGTGTAAGAGAAACCAAACTGGAATATGGACACGTCCTTAAGTGTTTGTGTCTTAGTGCTGGTCTTTCTGGAGAGAACAGTTATCAGTCTACTTTTCTCTCAGGAGGAAACCAGAATATGCTATTGGCAAAACACAAAGCATGCCTTCCTCTTAACCACAGCCTAACTTACCAGTCCAATAAATGCACGACTCTGCTTGTGCTGACCTGTAGCTAGGATGATTTTGATAGCACAGCTCAAAAATAGAAGCCGGTCCATACAGTCAATGTGGGGATTTTTTATTATTTGGAATGCCCCCCAACAAGTTCATCTTTGAAGTCGTGTAGGAGGAGCGTGAAGAAATATGGATCCTCTCAGCATATGAAGCTCTTTGCGACTGTGCACCCAGTACGAAGGTTTAACAAGCTGGGAACAAGCGTACAGGAAGTGGGTAGGAGTAGAAAACAAAAAAAACAACAACAAAAAAAAGAGTAGAAATACGATGAACCCAGTTGGGTCACTTCTCCCACCGTGGTGCATCTGGGCCAAAACCACTGCCTTCTGTAGAGCACACGCTTGTAGGAGGGAGGACTGCAGGTGGAGAGGAGACACCTGCTCACTGGAAACAGGCATGCAACTCCTAAGAGAAAAATCACTGCCTCAGCTGTGTGTGAGACAGGGTTGGGAACCCGGAACCAGCCAATTCAGCTGCTGTTACGCTGGGCTATTGGCAGTACGTCCCGCGTACAGGTGTGCTAGGTGTCACCGGAGTACAGCGTGCTGCACGGTGCTGCAAGGCTTCGGAGCAGAGGCAGACAGCATCCCCGGACCGAGCTGGTAAATCTGAATTACAGATTGATATTACACCTGCAGCCATTCTACACCAACGTACTTTTTAAGTGATTGCCCTGTCTTTCTAAGGGACACGAGACTCACTGTATCGCCTGGGAACGTACCTGCTCGTGGTGCTGCGGTGGGGCGGGAGGCGTGGGGGCCCCAGCCCTGGCCCCGGCCCCTCTGACGGGGACGTGCCAGCAGAGAGGTGGAGAGCCTCCCCTGCGTCCTTTCAGTTGGCGGGTTTATCTGTGGGTTTTTTGTTTCCCAGCTGGTAGCTCTACTCTAGATTAAAGGTAACTTTTTATCTGTATGACTACGGTGCTGTGAAATCTAATGCTCACGTTGCGGGAAATGTAGTGATGATGCTACAAATTATCTGTATATATTCTGAGTCATTGCCTCTATAGAAATGACAGGATTTGGGTCATAAGACAGAGAAACCTCTTTATCCCCTGACATCTGATATCAACTGAATGTATGCACTTGCAGAAAAAAAAGATATCTTCCAGATTAAGGAGATAACACACCTCATTTCCCTGTAACCAGCTACTTTACCCCTTACTGGGGTGCCATACTCCCTTACCTCGTCAGTCTTTGCTATCAACTCCTCAGCCAGTTTTCTTTATCCACCACTTCTGCTGTTTCTTGTTTCCTCTTCCACCTTTCCCCCTTCCTTCACTTTCAAGCTCTCTCTCCACTGCTCAGAAAAGTGCAAAGTTAAAAGCTCCATCCCTGCCACTTGTCACTGTTATTTTTCCCAATCACCTGTCCCAGTTTCTGTGTACAGCTCACATTGAACTAGTGGCGAGGGGAGACACTAAGCTCGGAGGCAGCAGTGGGGAAGCAATTGAATTTGCAGCCATTGCCTTGGGAGGCCAGACCTGCGTGATGCATGATCTCGACACATGTTGCTGCTGGCAATCAGAGGAGAGAAAAGCACCTATTGTTTTCCTCTCATGCTCTAGGCTTTCCCAGTGATATTTTTGCTCACCGTTTTTTCTGCCTCAAATTATGCAATTCACAGGAAGTCTCCTCGTATAAGAGATTATTGAGAAAATAACTGTTTACACACATCAGCTGCAGGCTTAAAGATGTTACACAGTGGAGGAAGCCAGCTGCATCTTCGTATCATATCCTGTTGGTTAAATTATGTTAAGATGCTGGGGCAGTGAGTCCACTGAAATCCTCCTTGTTTTCGGTTTTAGCATCACTGGAACGTACCCAGTGGACAGAAGAACTTGTCCTGCAGTTTTATAAAAGCAGCATTATTATTTACAAAACAACACTCAGAGCAACAAGCAAACATGGCCCATGTGAAAAGTTGATGGTACTATTTTTCTATACTAAGGCAAAAAGAAAACATTAATGGCAGATGATTTTTGTGGGATCTGTGTAAGGCAATTAAAACAAAAAATAATCCCAGAAGTCATATCTGTGAAAAAGCACCTGCACCTTGTGCATTTCCTCTTTGAAGGACTCTCCACAAACTACTTATCTTTTCGAAATCTCAAACTGAACCACTGGAAATGTGAAAGCAAAGTACCAGGAAAATAAAAGTTTTATAGGCAGAAGCAACACTTATCAGCTCTGCATGGCATCACATTTGGATCTGGTGACTACAGCTTGGCAAAACTGCTTAGTCAATTCTCAGCAAACAGAGATTGGGGAATTCAAACAACCTGCAAATTGGGGAAGTCATTTCAGCCCCGCTTTAACAGAAGTGTCAGGACAGACACTTCTTAACAGGGAAATTTCATTTTAAAATGCAGTGTTTCCACATTTTTACTCAGACAGAAGTTTTGATTTTTTTCCCAGAGTCAGCTGATCTAGCTTCCCCCTAAATGCCCGAGGTCCTCCTGGAGAAAGGGGGTTAGGGCAGCTGCCCAAACCATGGGAGCCCAGCTTGGTAGAAACCAAGCCAGACAGGTAGGCAGGAGTTTGCCGTCCAGGTTGAACTCAATCTGGCTTAGCAAGCGTACTTCTCAAATCACACAATGTGATGTTGGTTTTGCTCCTTTGCAAAAGGCACAGGAGGTCTGCCAGAGCATGGTACTACAACTGTCTGCCAAGGCTGGCTTTTCAAGTCAAAAGTGTACGTCCTAAATTTTTTGTTCTATGGGAAAAAAAAAAAAGTCGCATGTGGGGAAAGACAAGAAAACACAGCCATGTGTTTCAGTTGGGTTTCAGCCTCTTCTCCCACCATAACACACGACTGAGTGGCACAAGAGCCATCGTCCTGGCTCAGGCCGACACAGTACCTGCTTTTAACACTGAGAGACCTAAATACAAGGTATGAGGGTTTTTCACTGAAAAAAAAAAAGGCGTAATACAGTAAGACAAAAATGTGTGGAATATAACCACTTCTTTATACCTTCTAGAAGTGCATATATTAACAAGTAGGGGAGGACAGTACTTTTCTTAGAGTATTGCACAGCATGGTTTTGAAAGTACAAACAAGATGCCCTGTGAAGGCCCAGCAGAAACAGCATAGGTGCATGCTGCCTTTAGGTTTTTGCTCAGCAGGAGTGTGAAACAAGGAAGATCTGCAGCACTTTCCACAGCGTCCCTTTCCACACGTGCCCTCTTCAGAGGTCCCCGGCACCCCAGGCAGATGCTCTGCACCGTGTGCCCCAGGAGGCACCGACAGTCGGACCCGGGCGGCTCCGTGGGCTGGCATGGCCATCATGTGCTGGAGAGCTGCTCACGCACAGCCTTGGGCATTGCCGTCCCATTTACTGAAGCATCTTGAAGGTTGTCTTCTATGCTTACAAACGTATCTACAATTTTTTATATTTGTGTTTAACTTTCCAGCTGGATCAGCACCAGCTGCTTCCATGTCATGTGCCACCCCAGTGACAGCACTGCCGAGGAGGCCACCAAGCCTTTTGCATGAGTGATCCTACCTCTGGGAACCTGGGGAGCCTTGTCTGGAAGCTCCGGCCATCCTTGATTTAGCTGGGGCGGCTGGCAGAGAGGACAGCTACCACACCTGTGTGAGTCCTCCTGGGACTTATCCTCTGGGGACCATGGGCAAGAAGTCCCTTTCGTGACCTCCCGGAGAGGAAGCAAGTGTCCAGTGCATGCTTCTGCTTTGCAATGTGGTTGGGGAAGAACCACGTTTTTGGCTGCGGCGGTCCCCAGCACATCTGTGGGCGCACTTGCTGTAGATAGCAGCCGTCATGGCGGCACTGATTATAAACCTATTTGCAAGGTGGGATTCAATCCTGCTGAAGTGCAGATACTAAAGCTGCAGATGATCTCAGCTAAGGATTTGCAGAAAGAAGGGCAGCCTTAATCTCCCTCAGGAACCCAGCCGGAGTCATACAGTTGGAAATAGCAGTGTGGGTGCAGTAAACAAGCACAGCATTAGCTGCCCTTCCTCTACGTGCCAGTGCTACCTACCCAGCAGAAGGGGCATCTCAGGCCCCTGACATCCATCCGCACGAGACCATGGCACTTGGCTTCCCTGCCGAGCACTGGTTTACTCTCTGTAAACACAAGTTCACAAATGGTGACCCACGGGGAGAAGAGTGAGCAAGTGCCGGGTCGCTGCCGCAAACAAGAGCACTGTGCGCTGCTGTCATGTCTTTGCTGCGTGCTTGCTGCGTATCCGTGCAGAACACGACCTCTGCTATCACAGTTAGTGAAAAGCGTTGTAGCAGCATATGCTCTACACCGGCAGCTAGCAACTTGGGAAAGCTGAAATCATCCGCAGCAATCAGCCACTGTCCCAGGGAAGAGAACACACTGTCCTGAATCTGAACAGGAGTTCAGCTGAGCTTTTGATGGTCAACGCACTCTCGCAAATGCTTTCATTGCTTACTGAAATAGCCATTACATCCTGTTCTTGCTGTCTTAGCATAGCAACTGAGTATCTTAAGAGAAGCTGCCTTTTTTGCTGTTTTTTGCACGGTAAATTTGTTTTTAATGCTTTATATTGCAATAAAGAGCACCAAAGGAATGGGATTATCACCAGCTCAGGTGGAGGTTTGCTCCTGGCTGGGATTTTGCAGAGGTTGTGTCAGAGTAGACTTCCCCAGTGTGCTTTGCTCATGAGAGGTTGGTGCAGACCTGCTGCTGGCCATGAACAAGTCAGCATCAACCTGAAGCAAAGCTGGTGTGAACTGCTGGGGTGGCTTGTGCGACTGGGACAGGAGACCTCTGTAGCGTCCACATCAGGGTGCTACATGCATCAGCAGAAGGAAGCTGCTGTGCTAGACACCAGTGGGAGAAGCAAACAAGTCAACTTATGCAACTCAAACCCGTGCATTGTATACAGCCAAGGAAGCACTAGCCCTTAGGGCAGTCTCCATCCTGAATTAGAGAATCACAGAATGGTTCGGGTTGGAAGAGACCTTTAAAGATCATCTAGTCCAAACCCCCTGCAAGAGCAGGGACATCTTTAACTAGATCAGGTTGCTCAAAGCCCTGTCCAACCTGACCTTGAACACTTCCAGGGATGGGGCATTCACAGCTTCTCTGGGCAACCTGTTCCAGGGTATCACCACCCTCATTGTAAAAAGTTTCTTCCTTATGGCCAAACTAAACCTACTCTCTTTCGGTTTAAAACCATTGCCCCTTGTCCTGTCACTACAGGCCCTGGTAAAAAGTCTCTCTCAGTCTTTCTTATAAGTCCACTTTATATATTGAAAAGCTGCAATAAGGTCTCCCCGGAGCCTTCTCTTCTTCGGGCTAACAACCCCAACTCTCTCAGCCTTTCTTCATAGGAGAGGTGTTCCAGCCTTCTCATCATTTTCATGGCCCTCCTCTGGACCCTCTTTCACAGGTCCATGTCTTTCTTGTGCTGGGGACCCCAGAACTGGACGCAGTACTCCAGGTGGGGTCTCACCAGAGCAGGGTAGAGGGGCAGAATCACCTCCCTTGACCTGCCGGCCACCCTTCTTTTGGTGCAGCCCAGTATACGGTTGGCCTTCTGGGCTGTGAGCGCACATTGCTGGTTCACATCCAGTTTTTCATCCACTAGGATTCCCAAGTCCTCTTTCTGTGCTCTCAATCCATTCATCTCCTACCCTCTAGGGGATGTCCATTCATCCCCTACCGGGGGTGCCCCAACCCAGGTGCAGGACCTTGCACTTGGCGTTGTTAAACCTCATGAGGTTCACATGTGCCCACTCTTCAAGCCTGTCAAGGTCCCTTGGGATGCTACTTTCTTGTCAACGTCGGTGTGAACAGGGAGGTGGTTCTGCATCTGTTTCTGCACCAGTGAGGTTTTAAACCCCAGTAGCTTACATGAGAGAAGAGCTGGTCCTCAGAGCCAGCTCTGCAAGCCTGGCACCCCACGCCGTCCCGGGACACGTCGTCCCTCTCCAGCTTCACAGACACTCTCTGGCACCCAGCTGCTGGTGACAGCTCCGCGCAGAGCGTGGCAGGCTCCCAGGAGGGGAACAGAGCCAGCTTTGTCTCCTCGCCCATCACTGATGAGCTCCGGCGGACGTCAGCCCCGCAGGACCAGCCACTGCTGCCCTGCCGCATCCATACCCGGAGCAGTGGGACTGCCTGGCTGGGCGCTGCGGGAGAGGTGACTGCTCGGAAGTGGCTTGGAGAAGCAATGCCAGGAGCTCGCCGGAGGGGACTGTGACCTCCTGCTCTGTTACAGGAGGGGCAGACAGGAGCAATAACGCAGGAGGATCAACCCCTGCTCCTCCGAGCTCTGTGCCGAGCAGCGCTGGGGGCGAAGGGCTTCAGCCTGGGTCAGCTCTCCTCTGCTCAGCGAGCAGCCTTTCTGCTGAGGCCACCAGCCAGTGGCAGCAGCTTGTGACATGAAATGCAAGTGCTCCGCTGGGGCTTAAATTGACCCATCATTAAATTATCCCTCATTAGCAACTAAGTGATTTCACTGAAGTCCCTGGCTACCCTTTGAAAGGGATAAAGCACTGATTAATGTTAATCGCAGCAGGACTGAGGTAGTGACACAGAGGCAGAAGTCGTGGGCTGGCACTGCCACCACCCCTGCGTCCCCCACAGGCAACAGAGCCATTTCATGTTCATGCTCCTCACCACTGCTCTTTAATATCTGTTCGTCAGGATACGCTAAGTAATCCTGGGACAGCTGCAGTGCAAGTTGTACTGATTCAGATATGAAGCCTGCTACTGAAATTGTTCTCAGTTTTGACTATTTAGGTTTTTGACACTGGCTCAGCCAATTAAAGAGAACAGAAAAGAAGCACGTTTGATGTTAGCTTAACAATGCCAGTCCCTTTTCTCCATCCTCCTATTATTCCATTGCTTTTTCCTCTCTAACGCATGCACAGTTCTCTTATTTGGGAGGCATTAATTTGTGAACAGAAATGCCACATTTCATCAGTCATGCTGTGAGGTTTTTTTATTGAAGTCCTTTACTGTTGCTTGCCATTAAAAACCTCTTGCCATGCTATTATGTGAAATTACAGAACAAAATATGCACCTTTCTAGTGCTTTTTTTTTTTTGTCTCATTGCTTACAAACCCCTTTGTAGGAAATAAGTCTCTTCCTTGAGGTAAAACGCTCTGTGTGACAGTTTCACAGCAGTGTAAACAACCTTTCTGAGCTGCAGTTCCTACACTCAGAAGTAACTTCACCTTTTGTATGTTCAGTGACTTCTCCAAAGCTAAAGGATTTTTCTTTCGTATAGATAATGTGCTGCATGTGCATGTGTGTGCATGTGTATCTATCTGTCTAGATATGTTCTGTGTTATACCCATATATGATCAATACAAGTGTACTACAGCTCAGATTTCCCATTCCGTACGTTTGAGATGATCGCTTTGTTCAGACCCTGAATAGAAAAAAAGTCTGCACGCACCCATCATTCCGTATGCTGCTAGTCACACACACAAAAGCCTTCTTACTGCTTGAACACATCAGCTGTCCTCTGGCCATTAATTTCTCCCGCAGGAAAAACTACGGAAACACATACAACCTAAATTGACTTCAGATGATGAGAAACCAGAGGGAAAAGTCAACCATGAAGCAGCACCAGGTATAGAAATGTACCTGAGTCCT
The DNA here is from genome assembly GCF_035582795.1 of Mycteria americana. NCBI lineage: Eukaryota > Metazoa > Chordata > Aves > Ciconiiformes > Ciconiidae > Mycteria > Mycteria americana. The sequence goes on from NC_134396.1 coordinate 57,871,437, forward strand.
CAGGGGGAGGGCGGGGAGGAAAGAAGACATACTTTCAGACTTGCATCCCTTGATTTTAAAGTTGGAGTTTAAAAGGGACGAGAAGACTTTTAAAGGGCTTTCTTGGGCACCAAATGACACGGCAACATCATCGACCGTGGCTGGAGAAAGTTTTGATCCTCACAGAGGGCCCAGACTCTCCTCTGCCAGGGGAGTACCACCGCCGCCATCACCAGTGCTCTACAGGTGACGGCACCGTCACAACGACCACACCGCCTCTCCGGCTGTCACATCCCTTGGTAATATCCCTGTAATATCCTCATATCCCTGTAATATCCTCTTGCTAGTGGCTGAGGTACCACAACAGATATGCAGAAATACAGCACTTTGAGAGAGAAAGGTATGACATTGCTCCAGCTGTTTTTTTATCTCTGGTTAGTGTAAAGCCATTGTTTTATGAGTTTCAACACGCTCCTGACAGAGGGAGCAGTCAACAGGGGAGAGCTAAGTTCGTCAAAAGTGCACAGCGAGTCCCCGCAGTACCTGCTGGAATAGCCCTTCCATGTGGGTGTATTAACTATACTTGGCCACCTCTCTGCAAGTATGCTCATGCTAGTCATGAAATGGCATCTGAGGCTCAATAACAGATGCAAATCTATGCTCAGGAGTATTTTGCATGCTGGATGGATTATTAATCTTAGCATGCTTCATTGTGCATGCAGGTGAGGAATGGCGCTTTTTTTTTCTTTAACTAAAGTATAATTGAGTTCTAGGCAGGAAGGGGGCATATTTTTTTCCCTTTCATTAAGAAAAGCATTTTGGAGATGGATCTGATGAAGACGTTGACCTTCCATTTTGAGAAAGTTTCACTTTGGGTAAGAACTAAACTGCTTTAAGCACCACCTCCATTAAATTCTACCCCAAACTTAATCAAATATAGATGTGCTGTTTGCAAAGGAATAGTACAGTCATACCGTTTGAAGTGCAGCAGTGTATCTGCATGAAGTAACTCTAAGGCAGGAAAATGCTAGTCATGAAAGGAAGTAATAAGAGAGTTCAGTGTAGCTGAGAAGGGTAGTGCAGACAGCCTTGCAAGGAGGCTCAGAAGAAGGCTAGGATGATTTTTACAGTTTCCCATGCAGGTAGCTTCATTAGGGGCCATGTTAGAGGAGGTTTTACACAGAACACACTGCTCTGAAAACTGTTGAAATAAAATCACGGTAATTTCCATGAGAGGGACAGGGAAAATGCAAGATTTTAGTATTCAGAAGGGTCAACATTTACTTATTTATTTATTTAGAGGCAACTTTATTTGTGATGTCAAGTTGAGCACTCAAGAGGCCCATCCTGGGAGCTGACAATCTGTTTACTTTGGTTGTAACTGCGAGATATTTCTAAGCTGAGCAGAAGGAGCTGTGCAGTGACCTTGCCTCACACAAGCACCACATCTGCATAAGCTTAGGAAAGTATTTTTGCCCTTGGAAAGGTGGATGCATATTTTAGCTGCTATTATTTCCAATATTAGAAATCATCTTTTCCTGTAAAAGTGCTTTGAAGTAATAGAAAGCAGATATGCTATCTTTTAGTCAAGCTTGGTTTCCATAAAGAAGCTGCAGCTGACAGCACATTGCCTGAGACCCCAAGAGAGCCCAGGCTTCCTTCCTCCCTCTGCTAAAAGTTTCCTGTGTCGTCTTGCCAGTGGACTATTTCTGTTTTGCCTAACAGAAAAATGACAGTGCATCTCTTGGGGATGTTTTGTGACTTAAATCATTTGCTTTAAAGCCCTAGGATGAAAGGCTCCATAAGAGTCCAGTGATAAATACAGCCAAGATTGCAATTTAATTAAAGTGCTCCAATTATTTAGGGAAGGAGGAAATGTAAACCAGAAGCTGCCAGATGTTCTTTGCACTCCTTTTAAAATTTCCCTGTCAATAACTTAGCAGGATTTTGTGCTCCTGGGAAGCTTTCTTCAGCTTTCAGTCTCTTCTTCAATCCCCTGTTGGAAAGAAATCCAGACCAGCAGTACTTTTCTTACCAGCTGTGTGAATCATTTTCTTCAGACCCGTGGCCTTATACAATAGATACTGACACAAACAAAAGACAATCTACTGATGTTTATTCTGGGATAGACATCACCATTAACTTGTTATCAGCACAAATCACATGGGAAGAAGTATTTACACCCCCTCCTTTAAAATGCAGTCCAGTCAGGGAGAATAGTGTGCATCACAGGGACAGGAGGGAGAATTTGTCGCATCCAAGTTTGAAGCATTAAAATAAATATCCTGAATAGCTCTGCACTCAGTGTCATATATATTCTCGTAAATGTGTTGCTCTGTATGAGCTGCTATAGAACTATAACTCAGAAGACCATGGTAAGGTGCAAGCGCTGGTTGCAGTGCAGGGCAAAGCTGTGCCCCTGCATCCAGTGATGTACAGTACACACGCCGCGCTGCCTGGCACTAGTGCGGGGGCAAGGAGCTGCTTTTGGCTCATGGTTAATCCATGGGCACAATGACTCATCTGACATTTATCAGGTTTGCCATTGCACTTGTTGACGCACAGCTGAAAAATAAACAAAACAGGGTCGAGATCAGAAGTTGCACTCCCAGCACCAAGGAACAGGTTACACAGCCTGCATGGCTAACAACAGCTGCCGTGTACTGGCTGCCTGCTGCTCTCGGTGCGTCCCCCTTTAGAGATGATGATGTCTGAGATTAGGGAGGAATGACCAAAAGTCCCCATAGTGACCTCCCTTCAAAGACAGCCCTAATGAGTGCTGGCTTACATAAAAAGAAGGGTTGGTTATTTTCTCTGCAAAAAATGTCTTTGAAGAGAAGCAAAGGCACGCAGCCACGAGACAGCCATGTTTCACTTTGAGAGGTCTTGCTAGTTAGCTTAGATGTTATAGATAATAACCAGGAGGCTGGAAGTAGATTGCTAGGGCACATGCAAATGTGTGATTATAAATCAGTCCCTGCCTGTTAATGATTTTTTATCTTATTTTGATGAGGCTCTTGGCTTTCTTTGGGAAATCCTAAATATTTACAGCAGGCCACGGACTCCGCAGTGCCCTGTGCAGCGTGTACTGTCGGTCCAAGGCGGGCGGGGATGTGTGTAGGGCCAAGAGCCTCCTTTACTGAGAGGCAGGCTCTATCCACCCCAGGAGCTGTTGATTTCAAGCTTGGAAACAAAGATATTAATAGTAGCGTTTTTTCCTCTTTAAATTAATTAATGGGTCAACAATGGGTTGATCAGACCTCATGCTCAAAAACCGTTCATGATCATCCATGTCACCGTGTCACTGCCCAGTTTTCATACTTCCATCTTGTAGTAAGGATGTTTTTACAGCAGCCAACCTTCTAGCAGCTCCAGGACCCTGCATATTCCAGCTTTCACATGGGGAGACCCTCCCATCACTATAAATTACCTCTGGTCTGCAGGCTCCCATCACCTACATACTCACTTTATAAAATGAATCAAGGTCTTCCTCTGCAAAGCTCTCAGGGGCTGAAGACACAGTTTACTACTTGAGGCCCAGCTCATCTCTTCACAGCAGTCCTTGCCAGCCGCAGTTCAGGTACTAAACACCCACAGACACCCAAATTTCTGTTCTCAGAGAGCCAGAGAAGAAAATCCTGAAAACAGAACCCAAACTTTGGATTTTCTTCCAAGGAAGACCTGCTTGTGTCCCACTGTGACTGCCATCATGTCAAAGTGAATCACATGCCCCTTTAGTAAGGCCAAGTGATACTCAGAAAAATCCACATACAGATCCACATATGTCTTAGTAAGGGGGAACACATTAAAAACCCCTCCATTTCCTCACAGACTCCTCCTTCACAATTCCCAGTGGTATTTCAGTTGGCAGAGACGGACACCTTGAAATGGGGAGGGGGAGATCTCTTTTACTGAACCAGGTGAGGATAGTTTTCCCCTGCCCTTCAGCAGGCAGCACTTTTCAGCACTTTTACTGTCAGATTTTTAAAGACAGGCATAACCCTCCCATGTATTGATTTGAAATTTCATGCAGAATTTTTATTTACTGTTTCAGTTATGTCAATTTCCAAACCTTTCCCCATTAACAGGCTTGCTCTACAAGGGTACGTCTGAAGGTGACCCTCCACTGGTCATTGCAGTTTCCTTTCCGTACTGCCTCGTAGCTCTTTACAATGAATTTCATTAGTACCTACTAACTCAATACGCATGGTCTAAGTAGGTCATTCTGAATTTAGTTACTGCCCTGCTTTTGTATAAACCCAACCTTGTTACACGTCTGCAGCTACGCTGATCTGCACTCGCCAGGGGAGGACCGCTGTAGGACCTAACCCTTCCACCTGAGATCAACGTCAACGTAAGGACGGTGAGGTCAATCTCACTGACCTCGCAGCAAGCTACAGCCACTCTCAGAAGGGCCTTAAAATTGACACAAACAGCAAGTAAAATGCATTTCTTTGTTGCATGAACATGAAAATGAGGACTAAGAGAGGATGCATCCATCCCAAGCCTGTGGCGAAGGATGGACAGTACACCCGGTCTGCTTTGCCACTGTATTAGTTTTACTACTGAGCTGTCAGTATCATTTTCTAACACAGATTTTGATTTCCCAGCCAAATCTCCAGCCAGCAGATTGGTACTTGAAACTTGTTTGCTCTTTCTGTGCAGAACGATTACATATCTTTATATTCAGGCTTTTGCAGCCCCCCTCAGAAATCTGACAGATTAATTGGTTTAACTTCCTGCTCTGCCTGCATACAACCAATTCACCCCAGCAAAACTGGTAATTACACCACCATTTGTATAGACTCAGGTGGGACTGAAAATCACATAGCAGGCAGTCTCGAAGTACCTGTGTAGATGACAATAAGGGAGACGACAGCCCCAGTGGGGCAGACTGATTCAAACCAGATCTTCAAGGAGCAGAAGAGTTTGCAGAAGTCAGCTCTCCAAGATGTCTCTTAAGCCAGTGGCCTCCAAATTTTTTTGATTGTGCACCCCTATCAGTAAAAAGTTTTTAAGCATACACACCCGATATGTGTATATTTATTTATTTATTTATAAATAATATACATATACTACTGTACTAATATATTAGGCACATTGTAAAACATACACAGAAACAGAAATTTTTAAAAGATCATGTAAAGATGAAATAAACACTATTTTAAAAATATCATTTTATCTTGTTTATTAATGGTACAAAAAATATTTTCTTTCTGCACCCCAATGGGTTGTCTTGCACACTGCCTGGGGTGCATGCCCCGTGGCTTCGGAGACCACTGTTGGAAGCTACCAGACCAACACAGGGGGAGGATCCACACAGCGAGCTGTCGAAAGCTGGTAAGAAGGGGAAAGGGACGAAAATAGCACTGCGCAATGAACATCGTGCTCATGTACTGCATGACTCTGGCTATTCTAGGGATGAGAGGAGCACAACCACTGAAATAAGAACTTCATTAACTGCTCTTCTAGGGGCTCGTTATCCACAGATGTTACCAACACCTTTGAGTGCCAACCCAGACGGCTGCAAACTGTTTTCCAAGATTTGTGGCAGGAAGAAATTGTGCAGGCCCAGGGAGGATGAGCAGAGGGATTTTCCTGGTCCTGGTTTTACAAAAAGGAACGTAGGAGGAAAAAGCCCATTCCTAGGCATTTAAGCAAGCACTGAGAGTGACACAGGTCAGACCCCTGCCAGACCCCTGCCAGATCCCTGCCATCTGGCAGAAGGACCCACAGGTGGCGGGTTCGGGATCCTCGATGCAAAAGGCAGAGCTGCAGAGATGACAGCGTGCACTCAGCAGTGCAAGGCAAGATGAAGCAAACAGAGGAACAGCTTGCTAGCATGAGTCCAGTCTAGTCCCGTATTTCGGTCAGACATCAACCAGCAGTACATGCTTAAGGCAAGAGCATAAAGCACAGCGCAAGTACAAAGCAATCCTTTCCCTAGCATGCCCTCTGGAAATCAACAGTTTAGGGGCTTGGGTGCATGCAGACCATGCAGTGTTTCCTTGACGGGTCTGATCCCTTTCTGGACCTACTGGTACTTTTGGCCACCATTTAACGTGCCTGATCCTTCTCTGGACCTACTGGTACTTTTGGCCACCTCAATCCTGTGGCCGAGTTGCAATTAACAGTGCGAACCGCAGGCAAAGTAGCACAGGCAGCACTGACAGCCAGCGCCGGTGCTGCTTACAGTGGGGTCTTACTGGTCGGTTCGTCGTGATGGTGCAGCTTCAGCAACAGCTTTAGCATCCCCTGCCCCAGACCATGCAGGGGCTCCAGTTGCCTTGATCTGAGTGTCAGCAAGGAAATTCTTCTCTTCAACACCGCGGAGGCATACATTTTCCTGGAGAGTTTCCAACTCTCAGCTCTTCTGAAATAGATAATAGTTTTTATACTGAAGCAGTGTATTTATACAAACATCTTTCAATAATGTAGCCCTCAGATGCAATTTAGTTCGTTCATTCTGAAGCCCCTAAACACATAAATTGCTTAATTTAGTTTGAGGTAATACTTTCGGTTTACAGGTAGTTGGTGTTAAATAGAAAAAAAAAAAATCCAACTAATGGTCTTTTGGGGGGTTCTTGGTTTGTTTGTTTGTTTGTTTTCTTTTAACCAAGATGTTAAATTCATTTCTAAAAGGTGACAAAGAAGTGCCATACTTGCTAGTAGTGTGTGCTGGGCTGTTCTTGTTTCACACTGCAATGGTTGTATTCAGAAGCTTTGTTGGTAGAAGTGTAACAACATGCCTTGGAGATATTTCAACTTATTTCATAGATCAGTTGGTTTCTTTGCCTGGTGTAAAACCAAGATTGCTGCTACCAGGGCCACCTTCCTCTGGGTTAGAACAGGTCCACACCACTCATTTCCACCTGAGGACAGAGTGGAAAATTTCAACCTGAAAAGCAAAACCTTTAGTTTCTGTGAGATCTTACCTTGCTTGAAGTTTAAGAAGTGCTTCAGGAAAGGTTTTACAATGCAATGTTTTATCCAGTTAAACAAGAAAATAATCAAGTAATTCCCTAGAATACTTCTTTAGGGAAATGAGTTGGACTCCTAAGAAGTGAATTCGCAAGTGGAAAATCCTCTACATCACAGGGTTACAGAGAAAACAGGATTGACCCCAAAGATGCATTAGTTTCTTTCTGTTTTACTTTCAGCTTCCCTTTCTGTAACACCCTCGCACACACATTACACGAGAGCAGTAACCAGATTTTCTTCCCGGTGAGACACCGCACTTAAAACAACTGATAGTCAGAATTATATTAATATCTCCTCTGTCTACGGGCGATCACATCTGGCACTGCGCAAAGGGACCTCAGCCTGCTTTGGGGGTCACGGACCCCCACACCCTGACCGTGCCACGGCAGAGCACAGCAGCTCCTGCCCTACCTTGCAGGGGCACCTGCCCGTGGCAGATGCATTGCAGCGTTGCCCCCGGGCGCTGCCATCCCAAGCCTTGCCTCTCCCAGCACAGGCACATCGTATGGAGCAGACACTGCTGCAGTTGCGGGAGTCCAGAGCTGCTTCGAGACATCCAACATACCAGCAGCAGCAAGCATCACCGGCAGGGCAGAATAATTAATTGCCTGGCTTCTCGGCTGTGCTGGAGGCTACAGCTGGGTCATTCAAAACTGAAACCCCGGCTGCAGCGAAGGCCCCACATGCATCCCTCTGGGTCCCCCAGCCCATGTAAGCTCTGGCTGCTGCCCCTCGCAGAGCACGCAGTGGGGAAGTGAGGACTGGGAGAAAGCCACCGAGTTTCCCACGCCAGCACTCGCTTGGCAGAAGGTGGAAGAGGAACAGACCTAGGGAAGACAGTTGGGGTCTGCAGTGGTCGAGTCTTTTCTTGTATTTTGCTTAGGTGTAGCTTATCCCATACAGTCCAGCACCTGCTGCAAATAGGTGATGACACCGCTACATAAGCTATTACAGCCACACAGATACAGATGTTCTCCCAAGCCTTCGTAACATTTCACACACCAATCATTCTTTGCTCCATTGCTACACTTAGCAGAACATCATATGTGCATTAATGGCAGGATTTTTCCTTTAAAAGAAAGCTTTACAAGCTGAAGAAATTACATGTTTTCTTATCTGGTCCTCAGCATTATTCCCTGAAAGACTATGTAACAAACACTTCTATAGAGCAATGCAAGCAGATTTGCAAGGCATTGTCAAGAAAAGACCACATCAAATTTAAAAGATAGAAGTGCAGCACTATTTTGATTCCTTCTGCAATGAACATTGAACCATATTTATTTTAAAGGTCTGCTATTTTATTTCTGTTTATGGACAACGGTGATCCCAAGGATTATTAAGCCCTCAGCACTATTAATCAAATAAAGAATAACATCAAGAGTAAGCAAAGTGAACCCTAGAATTTTTTTAACCGCTAATATCTTCAAGTTTTTGCAAGGCATCAACTCAGTTCATCACTCTCAGGGATCTCCTTTTTTCCTCTGCCCAGCTTGCAATGCCTGAGGCTCTATTTGCGCAGCTGTTGAACAACCTGAGTTCCCACTGCCACCTCCTGAGTGCTTCACTTTTCCAAGCTGGGGGTGCATAAACTGAGACATGGAAAATAAGTAGACGCATTTGAAATTAATGGCGTGGAGTAACTTATTAGAAGTTGGTGGATCCTGGTGCTAGCAAGATAAACCACTCTGCCTCTTGGGTATTTCAGTAAAGATAATTGTAAATGTAAATGATATTTTCAGAAGGTGGGTGGTTTCCTCCCATGGCCTCAACACTTCGTGTTGCACTAAATCAGCAGTTCTCAGATCGCAGCCCTGTAAGAGATGGCCAGGAGGGCAGCTGGGACCACCAGCTCCCACCTTGGCTTCTAGAGGCAAGAGACTGTGCGCTGCACAGATGCCGCCGTACCCATACGCACGGTGCTCGGCCGTATCCTCCCAGCTGAGCTGCCACTGCTACAAAGGTGCCATTTCTGTTTGCATTTCATTCCTCTCCATCACCTGGCAGTGGAGGAGCCCCAAGACCTCACCAGCCACTTCAGCCGGCACCGGTGGGGACTCGTGGGTGGTGGTCCTGCTGCCACTCGGCATCTCCCACCGCAGGTCAGCCACCAGAGGAGCACGCTAGCACTTGCTTCTATCCGCATCACCCCAAAACAAACACCACCACCCCCCCAAAAGCCCCAGCTGAGCAGTCTGATCCACCAGACTTGTCTGGTGAGCGGGTGACAGACATCCAGACAATCCACCAAGTCATTTCAGTCGCTGCTGCTGCTCAGCCATCTCCCAGGCCCAGTGGCAGATGGCCTGGGAGACAAATTCCCTTTACAGACCCACCCCGCCCCCGCCCCATTACAGAGCAGGGCTGCTGAGGGTCTCCCTGGACAACATCAACTATGCACAGAAACACACGTGTGCTCTGGGGCTTGTCATGCCATCAACAGCACGTGCCTGTCCCAGAGCAAAAGGGACTTTTGCTCTTTCCCTAGCCATGGCGTGCCCTTGTTCCCAAAACTAATGCAATTTGAAAAGGGGAGAGGGAGGGGAAGAAAAAACATCTACGTGTTCTGTGTTTGTTGCAGTTGGTCGCATTACCTTCTTCCTAAGGATTCTGTGAGCACCGGTTCAGTTGTGACCACACACATGAACTGCAACACGACCTGCAGAGATTAGAGCTGAGTGGGCTGCTGGCAGTATGAAGATATTTGGTATTAACAAATGTGTAGACCCATAAGCCAGAGAGCTGGTATAAACATCATCGTGGTGGGTGGGAGAGGCAGGCAACGTAACCAAGCAGCTGCACTGTCAGAAGTTTAAATTAATCTTTGATCCCTTATACCATCCCACGAACGTTAGTCTCTCTCACCAAGTAGTGACTGTGCTGCTGGGAGATGGGGTGAGCTATAGGAAAAACATTTTAGGAATTGGTCTTAAAACGATATGGAAATGCAGTGAATGCAGGATAAACAGTTGTCTGTCTAACAAATTCATCCTTCAGGAGTTTTCTTGTGAAACTGCTGTGTCAGTTCCAATTAATATCTGATTTTAATCTCCTTTGAAACCAGTGTTCCTTGGAAATGAAACAGGCATTGTTTCCTCACAAGCTTTTGGCCAAGATTAGCATCACACTCATTTGACATCAGTCACACACTTCACTGGGGGCACGTGTCCTGCCGTTGTTCAGGGGGAGCAGGGAGCATCAGGTAAGTCTTTCCCATTCACATGTCTCCATGCTCAAGTAACTTATATTTTAGCAAATGCAAACATACTAAAACATGCTATGGCAACACTGAGGTTGTGACATAGAGGAAGTGAAGCAGAAAACTCAGCGTGAAGGATTACACACTGGCCGCTCCTTCTGTTACAAAAGAAAACCACGGGGCCATGACCGGGCATACTGTCAGTCCCGACACCCAGCCTTCCCACTCGTGCCAATTCATTTTACTACGTAAGTGCTATTTAGTGGCTCTGTAATGCTTTTTCACGTGGTTTCCTAGGATAATTTTCGATGTTATGGTTTACTCCCTCCTGTTACTCACACAGCCTGGGGCCAGAGCATGCTCTGAGGTAGCTCACTCCTATCAGCAAAGGAGAGCTAGAAATTTGTATTGTGCAGACCTCACAATTCTCAGGTAGTTTGCTTGCTAGAAGCATGAACAAGTCTTGTATCAACAAAAGTAAGGGCATGCCCTGGTCTGGGTCATGGCATGCCACAGCACCCTGCAGCCACTGGTTCCCCAAGGAGGCGGCTCCTCTATGGACAGCAAAGGGCAGGAGAGTGCTCCTGTCTCTCCTCCTGTGGTCTGGCACTGAGCTGCGCTGCTGATTAGCTAGCTGCAAGTTTTACTGATCATCAAGGTATTTGTAGGATACAGGCAAAGCCATAACTACATCCTCTATGTCCTGCCCCAGTCTACAGACAGACCTCTCTAATGACTTGGGCAGAGGTTGTGGAGATATTTATTTTAGGGGAGATGTCCCATAATGCTCTACAGGAAGTTGAAAAAAAGATGTATATTCTCAACGACAAATGACCCACTCGTTTGCTTCACTAAACTAAATTTCATGTGACTGACTGCAATGGTTAGGTATGACAGATGCTGAGGCTGAGCTCACTGAGGAACAACTGGGTGAGGCCACCTAGTTTCTTTGGGTTTCAGTCATAGAGGTGTGCACTATTGTATTTCACATACACCCAACCTCTAAAAGATATTGTCCCTTTTTTCCTTTCCAACACTTTTTCAGCCAGTTTAGTTGCCTCCAATTTTTGCAACAAAAATTTGCTTTCTAGCAGGGTTCAGATAAGAGTCATTTTTATGCTCCAATTACCACGTTTGAATATGGACTTTTGTAACTATTAATCCATTTTCATGCTAACTAGCAAAACTGCCAATACTGCATATGATTTAAAAACAGCTTTACTCTAAACCTGTGTACCTGCTTTTTAATTAACACCTGAAACCACTGGCATAGCTGGGTATCTGCCCCCAGTATTTTGCTGTGGATAAAGCCCCACAGCTCCCGTCAGTGCTAATTCATGGTACGGTGATTCAATGCCAAGACGCCGACTGTACCGAGAAGCACTGCTGAGGCTGTATTTTCTTAGTGCAGTGCAGGTTGCTTAGTGACCTGTCACCAAAACAAATGCGATCACTTGTATATTTAAAGAGCAGTGTTTCCCGAAGGGTCCAGCATTTTGCAGGGACACCTGTTACTTGCATGCTTGAAATTTCTGTCCTGAAATGACAGGCTCGATGTCATACTCTAGCTGGTTAACACTTTTTGTAAGGAAGTCGTGCAACATGCGTGCAATCCTCTCTGACTCACACCAGCGTTGCTTAAATCACACTTCAATGTGCACGTTGTCAGACCGACCACAGGAGCAAGAGTCAATAAAGCACGACCCTTTCCCAGACACATGGCAGTTTATACATTTGTCTCCTATTTCTCCATCCTCAGTGGAAACTGAAGGTAAGCAGCATGTTTCCTATCAAAATACAGCATTCAGTCGCAAGTGAACAAGGACACGAGGCAGTATCTGAGGGAGAGCATTTCCCAGCAGTTGGGACACAAGTTGTCCTGCGATGTCAGATCACCCCACGCACCCACGACAGGGCTGAGCGCTGAAGTCCCCCTCAAGTGCTGGAAGGGCTCTGCCCTGTAAAGGTCACACCTTGTATTTCATGGCTGGAGGTTAAGCAATGGACTCAAGGGTTATGTTGGGAGGTTGGAGGTGTGTGGCAGCCAGTGCAAGCTTCGGTAGAAGAAGGATCCAGGTATACCAGCTGTTTCTCCTTACGCTCAACTCCAAAATTAGCCGAAGTTTCAGTAAATACTAACCAAGTAAAAGATTTATGTAATAAGGCTTTAAGTATCTGTAGCAACAGAGTGAATGACACCAAAAGGATGGCAACTTAAAGAGTCACTGATATACATGCTCACATCTCGTCCTTCCTGCCTCAGCCTGTCACCCACAAAACCAAAAAAGCCCCAAACCTAACCAAATACATTGTATTTGTGAAGGCAGACACTCTATTTAGAAAATTCCAAACACAAAAGTTTCACAGGGAACTTTACTTCAGCTCTCCTGTTTGCATGCTTGACACTGGCATAACTGATGACTGCTTTTGCAGGACTGGGGCTATGAAAACAATTATTTGTGGTCCAGCTATTGAAAGCAAGAAGGCAGGAGGGCAGAAAGGAGGCCCATCCCCAGGAAAGGAGTGCCTGGGGATGCCACGGCGTTACCAGCTCCCACACGAAACAGCAGTCATTGCTTCTCCTCATGGTAAAGCCCGGTCTTTTGCCTGGCTCATTTCAGAGTGGTGCGTGGGGCGGTACGCCTGCGGGACATACAGGACGTCAAAGACCAGCCTCATGAACAACGTGCAGTGTTTGCTTTCTCTGGAGGCTTGGTGCCAGCTGGGGCTGGAAGAGGCTGGAGCACCAGCACCCCCACCAGCACCCCCACCAGCACCCCCACCAGCACCCCCCTGCCCCGCACGCACACCCCATCCCCCTGTAAGTAGTGCAGGTATTTCCCAGCCTCCCTGCTTAACACTCCCTGCTTTGAACAAAGCTCTTATTCATCACAATTTCCCTTTATTCCCTCCGTTCAGAGCATGGCCTTTAATGGACACCTCTAAGTCTGGCATCAGCTGTCAGAGAGGTTTCCTCCTGAGCGTGTTCGTGGATCTCCCACCATGAATGCTTCACACACGCAAATGAATTGAGTCCTCTCAGCACACCCATTGTATCTGATTGTGGCCTTCTTTTCATTTTAGAGCTTGAGAAACATTTCTAATGCTGTCTTAAACAAGCTGTGCCTCCTTTTCTTTTAAGTTTTTGATGTCCTGTTTGAAACATGAAGGAGCTGATTTTTTAAGAATACAGAGACATTCAGCTTTTTCATATTTCTTTATATGTTTAAAGCAAACCTTTCCTCTTGACTTCAGTTACATCTGTGAAGATACAGAGCTTCCGATGTCAGGTATCAAGTGCTAAGCATCCAGGAAGTGCGAAATGCCCGGTGTAACCACCCATGAGAATTTAGGTGGAAGCCACTTGCTTTGCACTGCCAAAATCCTGTACCAGTCAGGTGGTATCCAACTGCCCAGAGCAGTGGCCAGTCCCCGTAACCACAAGGCTATCCTTTTGCTTTTTCTGCAATTGTTGGGCCCTTTTGCTACAAATGCTTCAGCTCCTGCAACAGCAAACAGCTTCCTTCAATACACAGCCCTGACTCACACCCAGAATCACATCCTGTCCGAGGAACGAGGAAGGGTTTTGTGAATAGAATAACTTGATCATGTAATTATCAGCAGCTTGATCAGCCATGTGCATGTGGGAATGGAAAATAAGACTGCTGGCAGTGCTTACTGAATTTTTAATTGTTTGACTTTGTCATCGTATTTTCCCTTTAACTTTGCTCTTCTGCATAATTATATACACGCATGTCTATCCACATGAAGAAGCTGTTCAGAGAGACTAGATGATGCTGGAAGAAGTGTGGGATCAGACAGTTGAGGGCAATGGGAACTTGGAGTGCATCTGATGGCTGAAGAATAATCAGAGACGAGGAAGCATAAAGGAGAAATAAGACAACTATGGACAATCAGAAAATGCTGAGGAAGGAAACCTGCAGTTTGCTGATCTATTAAATTAATATTAGGGGAAGAAAAGCACAAATACAAATAGACAAATACATCTCAAACGATGCATGTAACTTACAGATGATGTGTTCGTGGAGCTTACTCTCCAGAGGCTGGTGCACTGAGCCAGCCAGGACAAAAAGCAGAAATACTTGGTCTGACTCCGGTAAAACATGCACATAGTTCTACACTGAAGAGCATAAATGAGAAATCTTTCTCTCCAAATATTCAGCAGAGAGGGTAGATGATTCTATAAGAAACATTTACTATCAAGATTTTCAAGACCCAACTGGATAAAGCCCTGAAGCAACCTGGCCTGGCTTCACAGCTGGCCATGCTTCCAGCTGGAGGTTGGACGAGAGACATCCTGAGCTCACATCCAACCTAGATTATCCTGTGAAAGACTAGCTAGCCAACAGCTAGAAAACATGCAGGGTCACATGTGTACTTAGCATTTGGCTGAGAGTCATACATAAAGTACATTTCCAGTGTCCTTGACAGCAGTGAAGCTACTCACAGGAAGAAGTTGAGCAGAAGCATGTTGTTAGTTATCAGCCTGGTTTGATGGGCTGTGATACTCTAAAACACACTGTTCCAGAACCACTCTGAACTGTAAGTTTCCAAAGCATAACAAGAATGAAAGTTCGCTGAAAAGCATGAGACCACCAAAACCAGGAATTTGCCAACGCATGTTGCAAATACATTTTTGAAAGGTTTTAATGTGTTCGAAAAAAAACTGTAGTTAGCTTAATCAGAACTTCCCTGTACTCTGTGACAACCTAGATTTTATATTATTAAATGGCTTAATTTGGCTGGCAAAATTCCACTTTGCACAGTAGTGTACACAGTGATTCCTATCTCTGTATGTACAATTTAATCCTATTTTAACATACTGTGGCTTGATAAGAAGTGAGCACACCAATAATTCAGAACCTCGTAGCTGCAGAGTCCCCCCAGGAGGAAGAGAGGAGCAACGTAATCACACAGCCTCACCCCTGCGCACTTTACAAGAACACCCTTCGGGGCTGAGGACCACATGAGCTGCTACGGGAAGCAGTCCTCCTCAGAAACATTTCCCCCATTTCCCATGTCCATGGTGATGCTACTACTGGCTGTCCCCATTTTGCTGTGCATCTGCTTCCTCGTACACCAGGTGCAAGAATATAATCAGAAAAAAAGCAGTTCAGCTGCTTCCAGTCCTCTTGACTTGAGAAATTTCTTAACTTTCCAGGCGACCTGTGCCAGACTGCTGGCACAAGGGTCCCTCCCTGATTTATGAAGCCTTAATCCCACTGATGGAAGGCAGAAGGATTCTCTGCTGCTGAGCCACTGCATTTCTTTTCTTTCTCTGCCCTTCACCAGTTTGGCTGCGTCATTACAGTCTTGCCTGCTGTCCGTGCTCTAGTTGGAAAAATCCAGCGAATTTGACTCCAGAATGCTCTGAAACATGAAGAAATACCTTGAATTCCTGGAGGACAGGGAGAGTGCCAGCAGCCTGCCGTTATAGTGCTGTGTTTGCACGAGCGTTTTGATGGCACGAACTTCCCTGTGTCGGCAAGCCCTTACACAACATAGACTTGCGTATCAGACTCTTCTCTCCCAGATAAGAGTCTTGACCTCAGAGGACAGCAAAATGGCTATTTATTTCAGCTGGCAGAACACATTGCCACCAGCAAATCGGTGACTTCTGTACGAGGGAAGACGAAAGCAGCACGGGTGCCCTTCCAAGGCAGGTGTTACTCTCACAGCTCGTCTTCAGCAGTGCCAGCTGAAGGAGGTCTGCAGGAGCACTGTAGAGGGAGTGCATGCGAGCCAAGTGCAGATTCCTGGGGGAACTGCATGTGGGCATGCCCGCAGCACCAAGTGGGAGACAGCGGGAACCGGGAAAAACAAGGAATGTGCTGGCACCCTCCTAAGCCTCCCTAAGTCTTGGAAGCCAGTGCAACACTATTAATAATCCTGACATTTCTTTGCCTTTCCTAGAACCTTTAGCTGGCATTTGCATAGTTAATAATGCTGCCATATCATTGTGAGCTTCACCATCGTCATCCTGGAGAAATGTCCGGCAAACAACTCACTTCTGAATGCAAAAGCTTCAGGCTGTCTGCAAACATGAGATCTCTACCACTGGTTCTCTTCTGAATGCTAATGTCACAGCCACAAACACTAACGTCTTAATTTACTTAAAAAAACACAAGTCTGAAATTAGGGAGCAGGCAAAAGGGATAGATGTTAGTTCTGCAACCTGCTGTCTCTGTTCTTTCCTGTTGTTGATACTCATACTTGCAATTTGCCCTATTTCAGAGGTGTCTCTTACCAGTACATGTTCTGCAGCACAAACCATAGCTAGGGACATATTTTAGTAATAGTAATTACATACTGAGGTGCATGCCAACTCAACCACACTCTCTCTACTGCAGCGTTTCACTGGGCATGATGGAGAATTACTGTGCTTTGAACAGACACTGGAGACAAGCCAAAGAGATTTCTGGTCTTCATTTCTGTGAAGAATTAGACAAGTTCTCAGCTGAGTAGTTTTGCAAGTGAGCTATTTAAGCAAACCGCACTGCCTCTTTGCAGATAGTATGATCATTTTGAGGTAAAACACAGTCATTTTGTTGCAGTCCTCTTTTACATACAGTTATTCCATTTAAGGGGAAAAAAGCCAACCCACAAAAGCTTGTAAGAAAAAAAAAAAATGCTACAGAACTTGAGTCTGTAGGTGTTCCTCTCAAAAACGTCGTATCTTTATCAATATTAGAAAACACTTTTCTTCCCCTTTCAATTCAATGAGCAGCCTCAATGGAGATGTTCTGTGAATACCTGCCAGATTACATCCAAGAGATATCTGCAGGGGCAGCAGGGCAAAAGTACATATGGTGGCTTGTAAAATGCTCACAGCAGGAAAGGAAACAAAAGCAGTTTTGGATTTCTTTTCCCTTCTACACTAGGTTGTCACACATTTTTCTAAGCATGCCAAACCAGCAAAGTAGTGTCTACTTATCCATATATGCAGTTGCATCATATGCCATTAAATACACAAAATCCAGTAATCTCTATGAAAATTAGTTTTCTGCTCGGTGAATATCTTTGTCCAAGTGCATGTTTTTCTTTGTGGCCAGTATCAAACAGCCACACAAGCCATAAAACACTGGTTAACTTCTGGTTTTCTTAGTATCTCAGTTTAGCTATCTAGTATCTCTGCAGTTGGCTCAATGACTTTAAGTCACTCTGCTTTGCCTGTGCTACTTCAGGCAAATGAAAAGAGAAGAGACATGCTAAAAGCACAGTTAATTACTAAGGAAGGTTCACAGCTCTTGCAGCAGAAAGAGCTTGCTTCCCTATTTATAAGTATCTGCATGCCTATGCACACAGTGTTCTGCTACACATGCACATGCATATTTATGCCATGAGCTATACACGTATATTTTGATGTAATGCAGGCACGCTCGCTGGGCCCTGCCTGCTTAATGGCCATGGAATGTCTTCAGCCTCTTTCAAGTTGTTGTTCAGCACCCACATGTGCTCAACCCCAGGTGCTAAGTCCAGGAGCTTCAGGAGAACTTTCAGCAGTCTGCATGGTCTGAATGCTCAGGCTGGAGAAAGAGACTATAAATTCTAGGAAGGTTTTTGATTTGTAGTTCTTTCTGATACCCTTGATTAATTAAAAATCCCACCTCTGTACAAAGGAGATGATTTCCCTGATTTGAATAACAGCAACATTCCCAGAACTGAGCCATCTGACCGAACAATTACTGAATTGTCTCCCACTGTGAGCTAAGAAGTGCTTTCTTGGAAGAAGTATCATCAGCCATCTTCCAGAGAACATACAATAAAAGATCTGGACAACATCACTTAACCTTTTTCTTCTAGAGGTCTTCATCCAGATTTTACAGATAAAGGAAATGGGTTGTTCCAGCTGTCTGCTGAGGTCCAGACAGATTTCCTGAATTAAGGAAAGGATGTGTGTTCCTCCCCACCTTTTGAAATTCATCTTCTGAACAAGAACTTATTTGGGACTGAGTTGCTTTTTAGTTTTCTGATGCTGTTGCACAATGCCTAGAACATTTTTGTCTCGGTCCCTGATGGAGTATTTCCTCATTTCAAGAGTGCTCTTTTATCTGAGTAGATTGTTGAAGAGTTGACTACGTAGATGAACTCTGCCTAGAAAGTACAAAGTTTGTGCTGAGAGGCCCTTTACAGAAGACACTGCAGTGACTGCATCAATCATGGTGGAGATTTCAGGAATTTTTAGTATCATGTCAGAGAATGGTTCAATGACTATGCATAAAATCTTAGCTGCTTAGAAAAGAGACAAAGCTACATTTCTACTTATGTTTCTTTTTCTAGGATCAAAGCTTGCTAAAATTACTGAGGTGATATTTCAGATTTCTTTTCCAGCCCAGCAGTTAACAATTTGTGAGCACAGACTCTGATCTATCTATAGTGGCTGCCTTGCACTGCTTTTTGCCATTAGTACAGTAACAATACTTCATTTTCCCACTGACTGTTCTTCCAGCATCTTCTCACCCCCCAAATAAAATTTACTGTTGCCCGCTAAATCAGCTTGGCTTTGCAGTAGCTGCATGCCCTTCTTTCACTTTTCTTCTTGGCTGTTTTTTGCCAGCGTAAGACCAACATCACAGAGTTGAAGACTAAACAGAGCAGGGTTTGAGGGTTTATTAGGAAAGAGTGGCACCTCACCAGCTTGTCTCCATACCGCTTGCAGTCAGAGCAGTACATTTGGATACCCTGACTGGTATTTCATCCTAGCTCCAGATCATGGCACAACTCAAAGTAGGGGGCTGCCTAGATCAACTCATTGCTTATGCAGTCCCTGTTCTGGAGAACAGGAGGATGACGGCTGCTGCATACAGGGAACAGAAGGGGACTTCTAGCAGTAGCCATCACTACTCCTGTCGATGCTGGCCACAACAGCAGAGTGGAAGGTGCGCTCTTCAGCCTCGTCCCTTGAACTTGGTGCAGCAGGAATGAGCTCAGACCTTTGCCCAACAGCACGAAAGATGCAAGATGGTTAGGAGAGACTGCTATGAGGAGCTGGTGAATGCAGGGGTTGATGACAGACATGCATCCATGGCACCCCTAAGTCACCTATAGCCTGTTAAAGTCCAAGTGACCATCACATCTTCCTCCTTCCATAAGACCCTTTCTGGCCTTTCTTCCCTCTTCTGTTCCAAAACACAATCCCCTGCCAGTGTAAGATTAGGTTTTGTTTTGCCTACTTTGCTCAGAAGCCTTTGGCCAGCTCTGTGCAGCTAGTGTTATTTGCTCTAAGTCCACAGAGGTCTAATTATCCAGCCATGGTGAAGTTAGCAGTAGCCTGGGTGTGAAACAAGGTCATAAGTGAATTTACTTGCTTCTCCAGTCCCACCAGTAGGTGCCTGTACCTTGTCCCAAGGTGGAACCATAGCATGCTTGGTGTTTCACTTTCTAGAAGTACGTCCAGTTTCCTTATATTTTATCTTTTTTGGATTTAAGAAAATAGTTCCATATTCAATTCAGGTTATTAAACTATGCTTCTACAGTAGTAATTGACAAATTTTCATTATCACCTATTTTAAAACATTTTTTTTAGCCTACTAGAATTTATCCTCTGAGGTAGATGACCCTTGCCTTGTTAATGGCAAGAGAGAGTCAGGCAGAACACACAGTAAGAGGCAACTTTAATGCACTTCCCAACTTTGTGGTGTCAACAAACATCTTGAGAAGAAACACGTTAAATGTCATATTCCTAATATTAGCACATATTTACACACCACAGAAGGGCAAAATGGGGTCATGAAGCAGCAACCTGGTGGACAAACTAGTGGGACTTGGAAAGACACTGTGAGAATGACACATTTTTAAGGCAGATTTTCAGAAGCGATGAACTGCAAAATCAGCAAGTTTGAAAATGTAGGACCAAGTGTTTAAACAGGGCAAAGCTTTTCAAGTACCTTCTTCATGGGAGGAAATCCAGTATTCCTGATTCCAGGATGAGATTTGCTTATGGAATCGTAACAGCTTACACCAGCAATACCTGCACAGAGTGCATCCACAACCTCATGTGAGACAAAATACATTGCACAGGGTGATTAACAGAGCTCACATTTCATGAGGAGCCTGAGCACCCTTACCTTGCTTAAGAACCAGGCAGATGAAAAAAGGACAAGCAAGCTGAATCCTACATTTCTTCCAGCCCTCCCACTTCCCAGCTGACACAGCTTAGAAACAGCACAAGCTGCTTAAGGCATGGCAAGGGCCAAATCTCCCCAAGAGCTTCCCATTTCAACACAGGCTTGAGTCAGCCACAACGGCAGCAGGGGAAGAGTGGGAAACAGGAAACTCCCGGGAGCAACTGGGAACAGTAAAGAGAGGAGATGGAGAACGCCATGAGAAGCAACGATGGCATGGCTACAAAAAGGTCACAAAGGATGGAGGCAAATCTGTGCTTTTAGGTTTTTTTTATTTTTGAATAGCCACCATTCCTCTGCACCAGACTTCCCCAGGCATCAGTGTCAGAGAGGGGCTGACCGGTTTGGCAGCTGGATCCCAGTAGCAGCGCAGGGCAAGGGCAGCTGGGGTGAGGCAGAGTGCACAGCCATGTTCAGCGGGGTGTGAGGGCAAGGCACTGCAGCTGGAGAAACGCTGCTGCACAGAGAGAACCCAAGAGAGCTGAAAATTAACCCCAGGCATGGACAGAGGTGGAGATCTCAGGAAAATTCCTGCTGGAGTCTTGGGAGAGAGCAGACCTCACCAGGCAGACTGTCAGAAGTGCCAGATCCCTTTTCCCACAGAACTGTTTTCCACCAGATGTGCGTTTCCTTTTCCAGAATTCATTTCATGTCACTTTAAGCTTTTTAATACAACAGTTACCATCTTGGAGAACTGAAATGCAGGATTTTTGCAAGAAGGTGATGAGGGAGTCTGGTCTTGCTCATAACTCGCACAGAAGTTGACAGAAACCAGGATGCAAACAAGGTCAGACCCCTTATAGCTGAAATGAGTCACTGTTTCCCCCAACCCTCTTAGCTGGCAATCATTAACTTCTCAACAAAATTAACTGTAATTTTGGCATGTATGCTAAATGGATTTAATTTAGTGCAATAGTCAGTATACAGCCATAGATGGTCCTAGAGTTTCTCGTTTTGTGCAGCTTAGTCAATTTTCATTTACATTCTGTGCCATTACAGCTAAGTACAACAACTCAGGACACTGAGTAACTAATGAAGGAGATCAGACTGTACAAACCAGGATAACCCATTGGTCAGACGCTACCACCTTGATGAGCAGGTGCAGGAACTGTATGATACACAATGTAATGAATGTGTGACATGTCCTGACCTGTGGCTGGATCTGCTGCTCTCCAGTAAAGCCCGGGCTGTAATCAAAGCCTTTTCCGTGGCCCTAAGTATGTTAATGCCTGTGTGGATTCTCTCATGCCTAATAAGAGTCAAGCTCATGCTGAATCCTCTTTTTCAGTGAGAACTGTTAGTAGGGACTCTGCCTTCTGCCCAGTCTGCCATTCTCAAGGAAGCTACAGACACGTGTGTCTTCAAGGCTGCTCTGTTTCTGTTGAATTTTTTGAACTGGCCCAACATGTTCAAAAATTACTGAGGGAGAGGAGAGATAGACACATACAGTAAGACTGTGCAATGACATCAGCCTCATTTCCCTGAGGAATTCTTGGTGGTTTGTTGTTTTTTTTTAGAGCAGACTCTTCATGTATGAAATCACTAATGTCAAACCATACCTGGAACAAAGTGTCTGAAAATTAAAGTCCTTGGAGCCAGATGACCTGAACCCTGTTCCTTGCCACAGCACAAACCTCCTGTGGTCATTTTAAGAGGTCAGTGAGTCTGTGCCTTAGTTTCTGTATTTGTATAATGGAGTGAGTATTTCTTTACACCACATCAACAGCTTTTTGTACTAAGGTCAGTCATGCTGTCAGGAGGAAGTATCAGCGACACGTACAGCACGGCTGATTCATCTTCCAACAGCTAATGATGTGGTAGGTCCACCTTAGCAATCAACTACATTATCTCAGTTTAATTTTCCAGCTCAAAGCATAAAACAGATTATGGGATGTTACGTTGGATAGGCAGTAACCACTTACAAGTAAGAGAAAAAACACACCAGTGTATGTGTTAACTTATGTTTAACATAGGAAGAGAAACAAAAAACTATGGCTACACCTGTATTAGCAAGGAGCAGATCTGTAGCATGGAGGAATTGGTGCCAAGGATCAAAAGTCTGCGACACTTTGGGGGGGTGGAGGGAACAGGAGAGTAAAAAGGGGTTATTTCAGAACAACTTAATAGTCTGCTCCTGTGAACTGAACACCCATTAGTGGTCAGAGCCTGTTAGGTGAGCTTTTGGAGCACATCTTTCAGCTCAGTTTCATTCAAAAGGAATCCAGGTTGGGGACTGAGATAACTCTGTGAAATGAACCCAAACACACAAAGTGAGGACAATCGGGAGGCTCACTTCAAAAGCACACTCCTGATCTAAACTAGAACACAGGGGTGTGTGCACCCTGCACAGGCCAGCCTTGCTACAGGACTATCTGCTGTTTGGCTCTAAGGTTAACACAAGGTGGGACTGAAAGTAAGCCCTGTGCACTCCTCATTTAGCAACTCACTGGGCATCTCCCTCACAGAGCATATTTTGTTATTTTACAGTAGGCCCTGTTTGGTTTTGTTGGTGTTTTTTTTTCCCCCAACTCCCTGGAGTTCCAACATTATTTGTGAGGGGAAAAAAAGCATCATAAAGAAGGTGACATATCTCCCTCAACCGACAAAGCCAGAAAAACAGAGAAAGAGCACAGCCAGCTTAGGAGGACTCCATCTTACAGGCTAGCAAATAAAAGTATAGTGTGAGCCTGGTAGCCACACATGCAAAAAGAAAGAAAAGGAGAAAAAGCAAGTTTACTATTCTGAAACTATGGGATGGAAATAAAAAGCAATCCAAGTCTGGCGCATCCACTGAACATTTTGCCTCACTTTCCAGTTATAATAGGATAATGCTGTGTGTGAATAGAACAAAATGGCATGTAACAAAAATTAGGATAGGATAATACAAGCTAAAGTATCTGAAAACAATTGACTCTGTTTACTGTAAAAAAACCCTCCCATTGTAACAAGGAAAGAGTTGGCAAGTTAAATTGCAGGTTAAGCAGCAAATAATATTTAGTGAATCAGTGATTCCCTTTTTTTTTTTTTTTGGTAACGTACAAGCAAGGGAGGGGAAAAGGGAGAACTGAACCATCAGGTCAGCTTACTTGACTCTGGATTATTCTCTGCTCTTTGCTCATTCTTACCGCTTGGGTTTTTTTGTTTGGTTAGTTTAGCCGAACCACATGAAGGTTGAGAGAGGATAACTCTGTCTGAAGGATGGACAAGTGCTGAAACTATGAAAGATCAAACATACCAAACTGTGAAAAAATAAATATCAATGCGAATTAAGTTCCTAATTATTGAAGGAGTGGAGTTCCAAACAGCCTCCTAAGAGAAATTTGGCAAGGAACTTATGACTTGATACATCTTCAGGAGATACAATAGGACCAACCCTTTTAACTTCAGACAGGAACCCACATGTCTTGTGATCTGATGGGAGACGTGGCTGCCATTTACATCATAGCCTCACATCCACTGGCTTCTTGAGGGACAGGCACTTGTAGGGATCAGAAAGCAATTATTTTTCTTCCTTTGTGCATAATTCAACATTGTTGTCCATAACTTCTTTCTGAGTGTAGAAAATCTCTCCTCCATTTTCCCGAATGTTGGAGATCAACTGCAAGGGAAGGCTTTGATTCGGCAGGAAGGGCTTTCTGATTTTCACTGTAGATGGCATATGGACCTCTGAATATTATGTGGGAAACAAACAAATGTATTGCCTTTGCCAGAGTAACATACCATACACTTGGCTTCTTTTGCCCTCTTCCTCTGCTACTTTGTATGGTGAGTTTTGGTCTTCAACTGACAGCCAGCATTTGCTACTGCCAAGAAGCATTTTTGCATGGGTAACCAGCAGGCACTTCTAGACGAAAACATCTTTCATCATCTGCAACTGCAGAGGGATGAATAACGATGTAAATGATCCTTTCCAGTTCCCCCCTTTCCTAATTAAGAGAATCTATATTCAATTCATTAAAGCCATCTGTGTGACAATTATCTTACTGTGAAAGCTCTGGATCAGTTTTCCTCATCCAGAACCTCATCTTTTTTGATGCTATTTGATACTGATTAGGCCTAAATCTAAAATTTTAACTCTCTGAAGTGTCCGCTGCCTTTAAGTATAGGAGTGTGACTACTGTGCCTAACTACAAAGATCTTTTGAAATTACAATGGCAGTGTTCTTCAAAGTCTTCCATTCTCTAGCTGCCTTTAATAAGGATCTTCTCACACTTTTCTCACCCTTGGAGTATGCTGTTCCTCTATTTTTTAAAATTGTCCATGCAATAGGGAAGAGACTTCAAAAGCTTGTGCTTTGTGCACTTTGTGCAACTTTCTTGAAAAAGTGTCTGTTGCTTACTTCTTACAAGGTCTTGCTAATGACTTTTACGCTATAAACTAAAACTACTATGTTTTCACAGAGTTAATAGCATGACTAACTGCATTTTCTAGAAACTGGGAAAATAATGTCTCCTGTATCATCCACTTTAAGCCTCTTCTTTACTATTACCTACTACCAGAATTTAAAGGCTTGGCTGGACTATTTCACAGAAAGAAAGAGAATGAAACATGACATTTTGTTTAAGGTGCAATTCTTAATGACATGAAAATCAAAGTCTAAAGCTGCAGCATTCACATTTCACTATTTATACTCAACAGAAAAAGCAGCTTACCAACCAGTATTGCAGTAACCCTAAAGGAAACAGATATATAGACTCAGACAGGTGTTCTCCAAAACATATTTTTAATGTAATTTGCATTTGGAGCCTAAAGAGAGTAAGAGCAGAGAAATATGCTTGTTATTCCTTTTTTACATTACCGTTAAAGCTAAATTACTTCACGTAAAAAAGAAACTGCAATATTTCCATACACGGAGCTAGCCCTGCATAGGAAGTCTTTGTGATAGAATGGAACAGAAATAAGTCAAGTTAAAACCAAACCAACAATAGCTTTTCATTCTGCCCTCACTGAGGGGTCAACAGTTACTTTCACACTCAAAGCCAGAGATATGAGCAGTCTAGTATGTCTCCCATCAATATCCCCAAAATTCTTTGAAGCATTAAATACCAGGTGACTTCTTTGTAGTCACAGAAGATAGAAATTAGTGTTTAGTCTACTTACTCAAGTTTGTTAACATTTTAGAGTATAATACGCATTCCACTCTATATTTCAAAGCATGAGGATGCTATTTCAAGAGCAGTCATATCCTGCCACTGTCACCTTGCAGTTGATAAAAAACTGAGGAGAGGCACATTTTTTCCTCATAAGGTTTTTATCTTTTTATAAATCCTCCTGTAAGGATTTTGCTATAGCACTCTAATCCTTTTTTAAAGTAGTGTTTTGTAAAAATTGAAAGAGGTTAATTTTAACCAGTTGCAAAACAGACGTTAAGAGAACTCTTCGGGGACTTAGGAAATACACAAAATTACTTCCTACCCCAGGACTGTTGTAAAGTATATATGGAAAACTAACCACACTGTTGCCTTGCATTTCAGAAAGTGTCTTTACACTGCACTTAACAAACAGAACAGAGACACCACAGACAGCTGGAATCTTGTTACCAGCATAAGTGATAGAAAAATAGGAATACAATTTTAGAATTTGGTAAGAAAAGCATTTCATTTTTTTTACAAGAATACTCTTCATCTTCCTGGGTGAAGTATTTCAGTTGAAACCCAAGATGATCAGAAGAAAAAAATGCTTTGAGCATTTATCCCCTATCCCAAAAAATACAACTTCAGAGGTCTCAACAAGCAAGGAGGTATCAGTGTCTTTGTCTCTAGGGAGCCACACCTGTAAATTGTTTAAGCAATTTTAAAACCTGTTTCACCCCTGCAGGGCATACATTTTTTTCCGCAGCGTTCTCAAAATTTTTCTGTGTTGGTAGCTCAAAAGCAGTACATTTCATCGAAAAAAAGTCCAAATATGAAGAAAAGAGAAGAACAGGAAAAGAATGAGTTAAAAATATGACAAAAATAAAACAATTCTTTGTGTTCTGAATGCTCTTTAGTTCCTTGGCCTTACCACAGTTTGAGTCCAGCTAGCAACACTACTGCATTTAGCATCAATATTTTTCACTAAAATAAATTTATTCCCACCTCTGAATAGTAACAAGAATAAAAAAAAAAAAAATCTGGTCCAGAAAGTTGGTATGTATACAGAAGTGGAGACAAAACTAGCTTGAATCAGTGGCTGAGGGGGCAAAACTGCTACTACCCATTAGCAGAGGCTTTAGTGGCACATGCATCTCAGACAGGGCCTGCTGTCCCAACCCTCCCTGCCAACCAGCAAATGCTGAACTAATCCCTAACACATTACCCAGTACAGGCTCTATACCAATTTGTTTTAAAATTAAGAAAAACTAAACAGGGTAACATAAACGTACAGGGCTAAATGGAAAGTGGTATTAAATGCATGAACTCATCCGCCTGGACACCTAAGTCCAAGTATCTGGCAAGGTAAGAGTTCAGCAGATAGCCTCATCACCATGAAAACTTAAATTCTGCATGGAGGTTATAGTCTTTAGGACTGATGCACATTAGTAGATATTTAGACAGAACTACATACAATAAATCAGTACGCCCTATTGAATTGGTTTGTTTTTAAAGAGTAGCTAACAGAATAAGCCTTCCTTGTAGCAATTTTCACTAGATTTACATATACTTAATAGTGATATGCTTTCTCTTTTGGGAATGTTTTCCACTCAAAAATTTGCTAAAAATTAACAATTTTTAGATTATATTTCTGGACTAATAATGTCCAACTAATTTTAAACAGGATATTTAACAGTTATAAAGACAGAAATTTAAACTAAAACCAGTAAAGAGCAGTACAGATTCCAGAGTATAAAACTCTAAAAATCTAAAAATTCCTTTCTCTGCGTCCTATAGAAAAAGAATTATTTTTATGACTTGAAGTATAATGTGGATCATTGCTAGCATGGTGTGATTTTTTGATTATCCCTACTTACAGAGTAGAAAAGCATAAAAAAAAAATTTAAAAATCAAACTATATGTTCTCACAAATGACAACTTGGGTGGCATGTGTTTTAATCATTATAAATCAGAGAAATTCAGCCAATTGAGTAGAATTTTACTCTTGTGTATTTGCAAGAGAAACTAACAGGGTTTCCTCATTCTCATAATTTCATACAATGTAGACATGGCATGGGACAAACAGGTGAAAGTTGATTCAAAATACAGAGTCTGAAAGTGGCAATACACAAACAGCACTGCTTTCAACATACCTTTGTTTAAAAACATCCCCGTATTTTTCCCAAGAATGGCTAAGCTAGTAAGCACCACGCTGTACACTAACAGGAACCCCAAAACAGCCCAAAAGCAAGGAAGAACTATTCTTATATGCTCCCAAGACACATTCTTCCTCAACTTAATTCACAAATGACAAAAATGTTTCAACAGCAACTTAAAAAATAAAAATAAAATATTACAAAAGACCCTCCTAAAACAACTTTATCTAATTAATTTGGTTTCTAAATATCTCTATCACTGACAAAGGCCTAAATCAACTTGTTGAATTTCTGGAGCGAGAACCCCATAGGTACACTTACGCCCACCGATGAAATGAAACATCAAGTCTAAAATATCCAATATGCTAGACCACTAAACTTGCAAGTAAACTGTATTCTATCCAACAGAAATTAATTTCACTTTAAGACATTTGCAGGGCTAATGTGCCATAATAAATTCTACTATTAATCAACAGTAAAGTGCTGAATTATATTAATTACCTGAATCGCACTCACATTTATGATCTCCATTTATAGATTTCTTATCAAGTCAAAAGAGCCCTTTCTGTTGTAAAAGCTAAGCTGTTGTGCAAATATTATAAAAATAGGTACTTTAATTAGGAGCTATATACACAACAGAACTTCCGCTTTCTGTTAAGTACAGCTGACATAGTAGAGATGAAAAATCCATGCAAGTATTTATAAAGTTACTTAAAATGAAGAAGGACACTGCTATAGAACTTCCAATACCCTGGCATACAGCCACTTACTATATTAGATGATGTCTAGATCTGGACTGATAAGCATCATGCCACCAACATGCTTTAGTTTCTTTTGTAGCTAAAGTTGATTTGTAAATTTTAAACTACAGCATACATTTGACTTATTTCTCATTAAAGTGTATCATTAAGTTTGAGGTTAAACTTTGAGCAAACTTCACATCTAGTCACATAACCAGCACAAGCAAGACATTAGTGCAAAGGGGAAGGTGTCAGCTGTACATAATGAGGACTCTTCCCCTAACTGCACGATGCAATAAAATGATTTTCAGATTTAAAGTTCAAGTGGACTACAATGAGAAAAAGCGAGATTTTCTTCTCCCAAATTTAGGATGAATTTCCAGAGGATCAAAAG
Organism: Mycteria americana; assembly: GCF_035582795.1. Classification (NCBI taxonomy): domain Eukaryota; kingdom Metazoa; phylum Chordata; class Aves; order Ciconiiformes; family Ciconiidae; genus Mycteria; species Mycteria americana. The sequence goes on from NC_134396.1 coordinate 57,900,100, forward strand.
GAAAGCAACCTCAGTTACAGCAGTCAAAAATGTCAAACCCAAGTTTGGAGAGCTGATAAGTAACTCCAAAATTCATCATGCTATGCAGACAGCATTCTCAAAAGAGCTCCAAACAAACTGCAAAACAAAATTGGCATTTAAGTTGAAATTGGCCAACTGCTGCATAGAAATATGCTCACACACAACAGTCATGTTTAAGCCAGTGCATAGAGAAGATAAAAGCACTTATGGTAGTTGCAAATGTTAACAAGTCCATACAACTTGTACAGTCTAGCAATGAGTCCATAGAAAAAGAATAGAGTAAGAGTAGAAATGCTCAAGCAAAACCAAAAAAAGATGACCTTCCAACTGTATAAAATCCACATAACAGTTATAGTAAAAAGACATCAGTGGAAAATACTCAACTCAGTCCCAAACACCCAACAGGCAAATAAGACCAGAATAGACAAGCCTTTGGCAGACAATTTTAAGAATCTAAATATGGCATTACATTTCTAAATAATCCACAAAATATATTATATGGCATATTCATATTAAATACTGGGTAACCAACTCTGCAGATCTGATGCTAACAACGCTTTAGCCAATGAGAGCAAGATGGAGCAAGCTAAGGGAACGCTGGTGTATCACAACAGTGCTCAAGGAAAATATTGTCACCAAGTCGTGCTTCAAAAACAGTACTCTGGGACTCCACACTATCATCTGTGGAGCAAAACAAAGTTCTCTAGCTTTTCAGGGATGTGCCCTGCATAGTATATGTTATGATTCACTATTACACGAGCAGCAAGACACTGCAATGTAGTATGATTTATGGGCTGGATTAAATTTTTTGCTATTTCCTTCTCATCCAGCAAATCACTAGCAGTTTGTTTATGAGAGTTTGTGGCATCAAAGTGTGAACCTGACTTGATAAGAAGATTCATGATGTCTGGATGGTTGTTCAGTGCAGCAATGTGTAATGGACTGTTGTTATCAGAGTCTCTGACATTTACATCAGCACCACATTCCACCAGGATAGCAGTAACTTGTAGAGAGGGGAATTTACAAACTGGGTAGCGACCCACACATGTAGTATTATTGTCAACAGCAAGGTGAAGTGGACTGAAGTTATTCTTCCCTCTAGGCTGAAGCTTAAGAAACTTGTAAATAGTTTGTTTCTTAAAATGCTCCTGTTCTGAGCTGCAAGGTACTTTCTCCAACAAGCAAATTAAATGCAAAATGATGGAAAGGGCTTTGTTCAGCTGTATTGGATCAGGAGGACACTGGGTTTGTTTCATGGCCCGTTCTATTTCAAGAACACTTTTGCACAGTATACCCATGAGATCATCAAATGTGACAGTAGTGCCTAGCAGGCCTTTTGCCCTATCCTGCAGCATGAAGGAGAAAAGTTCAGCAAATGAGAGTAAACTGCTGGCTGTCATAGGGCTCAGTGGATCAAGATTGCTCTGCTGCATGTCCAAAGCATATTTCCATAAATTGATGCAACGCTTGAAGTTTCCAGAGTCTGCATAGACAGCACCTCTGTATCTAATATAGTAGGATGTATCTGGGTGAGAAGGGCCAAGAATACGTTCTCTAATTAATAGTGCTTGCATTCTCATTTCATCAGGGTCTGCAATAAGGTTTTCCAGCTCTTCTGAGCTGTTTACCTCTTTAGCATAATCATATGCCATAATTAGTGTTTGTGGCACAGGTTTGCTCAGGATATTAGTCCTATCACTGTATCTCATTTCCATAGCTCGCTTCCAGTATTTCAAAGCACCAAGCAGATCTCTCTTTTTGTCCACAAACGTTGCTCCCAGAAGTTCCAGAGCATTTATGCGCTCAGCCTTACTGGTCTGTACATGCTGGGTCAGAAAGTCCACGATATTTGTGTGGCCTGTCACACTAGCTGACAGAAGGGGAGTCATTCCATAACCATCCTTTTCCATTTTAGCACAATACTTGAGAAGCATCTTCATGATCTCCAAACTTCCAGATTCCGCACAGTCATGTAATGCGGTGTTTCCTGCAAGAGGAGAAACACAATTACTCGAATCGTAATCAAATTATAGTCCAAACCCCACCATGCTAATAGAAAAAAAATTAGTTAAAAATAGTTTCAAAACCCCAAACATTAACAGATAAAAAAATAGCTGTTTCAACATCTATGGACTATGAAAGGCTTAGATGACAAATCAAAATATTCAAGATTTGATTAAATATCACAGCTGCCAGACAGTTATACACATCATAATGCTTGATATTATTGTGTGAAAGAATTAAACAGGTTTTAAGGACCTTTTTTGTCTCATTATTCCAAAAAACAGAATTAAAACGGAATTCTCCACTACATAAAAGCACAGGAACAGGCAATTCCATTGTGTCAGAAGTCAAGCAAGCGAGCCAAAGACCAGCTTGGCTGAACAGGGAACTTGTGGATCTCAAGAAGAAAGAGAAATTGTATGATCTCTGTAAGCAAGGTCAGGCTTCACAGGAAGATTACAGAGCTGTGGTTCGTAAACACAGGGAGAAGACACAAAAGGCCAAAGCTCAATTAGAGTTGAAACTGGCCAGTGTTGTGTCAGACAACAAGAAAAGCTTTTTAAAGTTACATTAATAGCAAGAGGTGGTCTAAAGAAAACATTAGACTGATACTTGTTGAAGATGGTCACCTGACTAATAGGGATGAAGAAAAGTGGAGGCATTCAGTGCTTTTATTGCCACAGTCTTCATTAATATGGATACCCTGAGCTGCCCAGTCCTCTGAGTCAGAAGACCATGAGCGTAGGAACAGTGACTTTCCATTTGTGGACACTGAAATTGTAAGGGACCAGCTGTATCAGCTCAATGTTCACAAGTCCATGGGGCCTGACTGGATTCATCCCAGGGTACTGAAGGAGCTAGCGGATGTTATGGCAGGACCCCTCTCGATCATCTACCAAAGGTCTTGGGAGTCTGGGGAGGTCCCTGCTGACTGGAAGCTAGCCAATGCTATTCCAATTTATAAGAAGGGCGTGACGAAAGATCCAGGAAACTACAGACCTGTTAGTCTGACCTCAGTTCCTGGAAAAATTATGGAGAAGATCATACTGGGTGCTATTGAAAGGCACTTGAAGAACAATACAATCATCAGGCACAGACAACATGGGTTCACAAAGGGGAAGTCCTGTTTAACTAATCTGATATCCTTCTATGATAAGGTAATCTGCCTAGTGGATGAAGGGAAGGCAGTGGATGTAGTTTTTCTTGATTTTAGTAAAGCTTTTGATACTGTCCCTCACAGCATCCTTCTGGACAAGTTGTCCAACTGTGGGATGAGTGGGTTCATGGCGCACTGGGTGAAGAACTGGCTGAAGGGCAGGGCTCAAAGGGTTGTAATGAGTAGGGCTACATCTGGCTGGTGACCAGTCACCAGCAGTGTTCCTCAGGGCTCAATTCTGGGGCCAGTTCTGTTCCGTACATTCACCAATGAGACAGATGCAGGAGTTGAACACACCATTAGCAAGTTTGCTGATGACACCAAACTGGGAGGTGCTGCTGACTCTCTCATGGGACAAGAGGCCTTGCAGAGGGGTCTAGATAGATTGGAGCATTGGGCAATCATTAATGACATGAAATTTAACAAGTCCAAATGCTGGACTCTGCACCTGGGATTGAGCAATGCTGGGCACAAGTATAAATTGGGAGAGGAGTGGCTGGAGAGCAGCCCTGCAGCAAGGGATGTGGGGGTGCTGGCTGACAGCAGGCTCAACACGAGTCAGCAGTGTGCCCTGGCAGCCAAGAGGGCAAACCGCATCCTGGGGTGCATCCAACACAGCATAGCCAGCCGGTCAAAAGAGGGGATTATCCCGCTGTATTCAGCGTTGGTGCGGCCTCACCTGGAGTATTGTGTGCAGTTCTGGGCCCCACAATTTAAGAAGGATGTGGAGGTCCTGGAATGCATCTAGAGGAGGGCAACAAAGCTGGTGGAAGGGCTGGAAGGCATTCCCTGTGAGGAGCGGCTGAGGACTCTGGGTTTGTCTAGTTTGGAGAAGAGGAGACTGAGGAGCGACCCCACTGCTCTCTACAGCTTCCTGAGGAGGGGAAGTAGAGAGGGAGGTGCTGATCTCTTCTTCCTGGGATCCAGTGACAGGACATGTGGGAATGGTTCAAAGCTGCATCAGGAAAGGTTCAGACTGGACATTAGGAAACATTTCTTTACTAAGAGGGTGGTCAAACACTGGAACAGGCTTCCTAGAGAGGCGGTCGATGCCCCAAGCCTGTCAGTGTTTAAAAGGCATTTGGACAATGCCCTTAGTGATTTGATTTCCTGCTTGACCAACCTGATCTCCTTCTATGACCAGGTGACCTGCCCAGTGGATGAGGGAAAGGCTGTAGATGTTATCTACCTGGACTTCAGTAAAGCCTTTGATACTCTCTCCCACAGCATTCTCCTAGAGAAGCTGGCGGCTCATGGCTTAGGCGGGTGTACTCTTTGCTGGGTAAAAAACTGGCCAGAGGGCCAGGCCCAAAGAGTGGTGGTGAATAGAGTTAAATCCAGCTGGTGGCCGGTCACAAGTGGTGTTCCCCAGGGCTCAGTACTGGGGCCAGTTCTGTTTAATGTCTTTATCAATGATCTGGACAAGGGGATCAAGTGCACCCTCAGTAAGTTTGCAGATGACACCAAGTTGGGTGGGAGTATTGATCTGCTTGAGGGTAGGAAGGCTCTGCACAGGGATCTGGACAGGCTGGATCAATGGGCTGAGGTCAATTGTATGAGGTTTAACAAGGCCAAGTGTCAGGTCCTGCACTTGGGCCACAGCAACCCCATGCAACGCTACAGGCTTGGGGAAGAGTGGCTGGAAAGCTGCCTGGCAGAAAGGGACCTGGGGGTGCTGGTTGACAGCCGCCTGAATATGAGCTGGCAGGTGGCCAAGAAAGCCAACAGCATCCTGGCTTGTATCAGGAATAGTGTGGCCAGCAGAACCAAGGACGTGATTGTGCCCTTGTACTCAGCACTGGTGAGGCCGCACCTTGAATACAGTGTTCAGTTTTGGGGCCCTCACTACAAGAAGGACATTGAGGTGCTGGAGCGTGTCCAGAGAAGGGCAACAAAGCTGGTGAAGGGTCTGGAGCACAAGTCTTATGAGGAGTGGCTGAGGGAACTGGGATTGTTTAGCCTGGAGAAAAGGAGGCTGAGGGGAGACCTTATCGCTCTCTACAACTACCTGAAAGGAGGTTGTAGTGAGGTGGGGGTTGGTCTCTTCTCCCAAGTAACAAGTGATAGGACAAGAGGAAATGGCCTCAAGTTGCACCAGGGGAGGTTTAGATTGGATATTAGGAAAAATTTCTTTACTGAAAGGGTGGTCAAGAATTGGAACAGGCTGCCCAGAGAGGTGGTGGAGTCACCATCCCTGGAGGAGTTAAAAAGATATGGCACTTCAGGACATGGTTTAGTAGGCCCAGAGGTATTGGGTTGACGGTTGGACTAGATGATCCTAGAGGTCTTTTCCAACCTTAACGATTTTATGATTTCACTTTTGGTCAGCCCTGAAGTGGTCAGGCAGTTGGACTAGATGATCATTGTAGGTCACTTCCAACTGAAATAGTCTATTCTATTGAATAACGGATTTTGTATCTGCTTTCAAGTATGAAACAAACTTAAGCTTGCTATCTCCATGTTGTTACACTTTTCCCTTCTTCCCTTGTCAAATTTCCCTTCCCCTCTATCTCCAGCAATGAATAAAAAGTAATGAGATCTGTATCAAAATTAAAGCTGGGCTAACTCAACATTGGCTTTGTTTGCCTCTGCACTATACCTCTTCCTCTCTCTGTCTGCTAACCCTTTTGATTTACATGTTTTGATGCAATAATTGTACACAACAGAAAATACAATCCATCACAACAGGCCCTTCATCTCAGCTGGGGCCTTTGAGACTGCCAGTATATACTGAGGGACCTTGATACTTTGTCGAGCATACGTATATACCTACACAAACTATTCTTAATGCTTTTTTAGGTCTTTATCCTGAAGTCCCACATTAATCCCTCTGCTCCTCTGGTTAGGATTCCCACAGCCAAGAGGAAAAAAATGCCTTCCACACACAACACGCAGCCATCTATCTTATAAGTGTCTTATCATTTACATGCAGATTATTTCCCATCAGCATGATATTGCACAGTCTTTTATTTAAAGCCACTCCGGTTCTAAAACCATGTGGGGAAATTTCTAGTAAGCACTAGTGCCATCTGTTTGAAAACCCTATTCACAAAAAATTAGAAAGCAAGCATTGGACACCACAGTTAAATATTTAACTATTAGGCTTCAAATAGATGAAAATTTTGGTTAACTTTAAATATGAGCACTTCACTGGAGGAGCAGGAAAAAGATGGATACAAACTCTTCTGGTCCCCTTCCAACAACAAAGTCTCTTATGTGGTTGACTGCTTTTAAAATTACACAATTTAAATCTACCTTGTTCTTTACATTATACATACTACAGATTCAGGCATAGTAATTTTTCAGCCTCCCACTAAATTAATATGCAAATTATTAACAGAAACCTTATGTAAAAATCCCCCCTCCAATTAAGATTTCTTACATCATTAGCCCTGCAAATTCCAGTTAACTGCCCAACACATCATCAGTTTCTGTTACACTGTCAGCAAGTTTCCACATTCACAAATGAGACCTTCTTTTCTAAGGGTTCTCTGTCCGTTCACAGTCACCAGATTTGGCTTTTAAAAGTTAGAGAAGTTTCCTGAAACTTCCTTATTTCCATTTTGGGTAGGCTAGTTTTTAATGCCAACAAGACAGCAATTTACAGTGTGCCTTGCTGTTGTATTTCTAGTCACTAACAGAACTACAGTGGTTTAGGAAACAAAGCAGTAGTCTTGAAATCTTCAGCTCATGTTTCGGCTAAGTGTGTATTTGTAGATATATAGTCTACTGATTTAAACAGCTATTTATCTTCAGACACTTTAATTTTTTTTTTTTTACAGGCTCTAATCTCTAGAATGTACAGTTCACTCTTTATACTAGAGTATTTAGCTAATGAAACTCAAATCAAAAGAGTGCCTGAGAGCTAGTCTTAAAAGCTGAACACTGTATAGAAATAAATTAAAACTAAAATGGAGGTAAAGTGTTTCCACTAATACATTCTTTCTGCCAAGAACATATTGTTTACACTGTCTTAAGTAGGATAAATTCAAAATTTAAAGTTAGTACATATATAGGTGTATAAGGAAAAAAGATTCATACTTATTAAATACATTTCAGAAATAGAAAATTTGTTCCATTTTCATTTCAATTATAAGAACCTGATGTAGGTGTATACAAATAATTTTGACATCTTCTAGCTTCATATATGACTTCATAGCATACTTATTTTCTTTCTAACAAGACACAGTAAAAGGACATAAAGTTGAAGAAAAAACACAAAAGCAAAATTCAGAAATAGCTGGTCAAACCATAATGATGGTCCTCTAACTTCAATACCCACTTATCGCCAGCAGAACTAGATACCTTAGATCCACAATGTAGACCTCTATTCTGCGTTCTGAATTAGCAAATTATCACATAGTAGCTTGCTTTTATCTGCTGTTGACAAGCCACCAAGACAAGAAAATGTTCATCCAACACTTTTGCAAGTTTTGGTATGCAGAAAAAGAAGTATGTAGAGACTCAGTCTGTTTAGATGAAAATTTTCTAATGGGTACTGAGCATTTTGCCTTGGTTTCCCCACTAGTATCCCAATCATCCCCTCCTCACTCTTTCTCTTCTAATCTTTCACTTCTCAAAACTTTACATGGAAATTGGTCTGCTGCTTCTTCCTCAAACTTGTTTATAGACCATCTGAAGAAGAACTGACAGCACGTTTCAAGGCCTCTTTGTTGCTCTCAATTGCAGCAACCAGAAGAACAGCGGTAAGAAGGAATCATGCTTACTCAGGACAGAGTCTCAATCCAGGCTCACCAGATACCAAAATTCAGCTGATGCACTAATCAAATTCATACAAAAGATGTGTAAAAAGTTACAAGCTTTTGAAAATAACTCAAGTTTAACAGGTTTTTGCAATTATAGCAGAGCTAGGAACATATTTTGTCTCCCCAACCAGTATTTTAAATGCAAGTTCCAAACACTGGAAAAAACCCCCCACAGAAAATATCAGATTGTTTCATTAACAGACAGTGAACGTAACTTGCAAAATATTCCTTTCCTGAAACATTTCTGAATAGTGGCCAGTGATTTTACTATAATTTACTAACCAGTAAGCTGAGGAAGACACCCCGACACAAAGTGGCACCTGAAATTATCTGTTAGATCAAGATTCACAAAGCTAAATCAGTTCATACAGTGGCAAGTGATTTTCAATCTTTAATACCTTAGGCAATTTTTATCACTAATAGAGAGCATTAAGTCAGGTATAGGTCTGGCCACGCTACAGTATCTACCAAGACCAACAAAATTTCCAATCACAGAAACAGAGATTTAACCAAATATAGGTGAAGTCTGGCAAATTTGGCATGCATAGTTTCTCAGCTATTATTCACTCTGTCCTTGTCACACATCACAGACCAGCAAACTGTGGATACCTCAATACTGAGGAGCGTGAGACCTTGATGGAAAGGTGTCAAAAGCAGACAAATACACAAACTTTCCATTACACATATATTATAAGTCTTCTTGCTATGCTGGAAAAAGTCTAGTTAAAACGCAACTACAGCAGTCAGTCCAGAACTAAAGACTGGCTGGTTCCTCAGACCATCTGCACTCAGTGGTGAAGGCAAAACCAGATGCATCTGGGTGTTGGCTGAGCCACCAGTTAATACAGCAATTTCAGGATATGTTCAATTCCATATACCATCCCTCACAGCAGAGCTCTGAAACACTGGAATTGGCATCTATTTTCTACCTTCAAGACAATATTTTTAAGATATTTTAAAAGTTGTAACATAAAAGCGTATTAAAGACAAATAAACCCAAAGGTATTAGTAACACCAAAGTTCTTACTATTGCTTCACAACTATTAATATATATTTTGCTGGCTTTGACAATAGGATCAATGGCAGCTCTTCGTATTACACATTGTAGATCCATCGCCATATAATGCTGCTCTTGACACTCTTTCATCAATTGCCAAGCATATAAGCTATGACACATTAATACTGAGAAAATCCACACAAATTAAGCTTGGCCATTGTCTGGGTAAATTGAGGTCCAATCCAACAGTATGTCATTAATTTACAATGCAGCTATGCAGAACGTGGAAATATGCTTAAGACTAAGGAATTTCACTACTCTGTCCAACTGGATGTCCTTCATTTAAAAAATACTTTTTTAAATTCGTATTACAATTACTGACTTAAACAGCTTTACTGACAGCATATCAGAAGTAGTGTAATTTTTTTAGCTACTTATATTGTAGTAGCCCCTTAGAGTTAAAATAACCACAGTTATTTTAAGCTGTGTACAAACTAATAAAGTAAGGCCATCACCACTAATTTTTAGTGGCTGCACCTCACTTCAGTTTGACTGGATGGTACGGGTAGAGCAGCGGGAAGGATACATTGTAAAAAAACAAATTGCCATAGACTAGAAGTAGACAGGAGCAGACAGATAGTTGGGAGATGCCAACTTAAAAAACCATAAACCCCAACCTTAAGAAATAACAAGATTAACAGCCATCTACACCTAGCAAGTATCAAGTGTCAAATTTGACGAAGAACTTGAAAGAAAACATGGCAGTGGCCTTAACATCTAATTCATAATCTATGTTCCACAATTGGCCAGGAATTGAACAGTTCAAATAAGTATAGCAAATCATACTATGAATTAACTCAGCCTTTTCAAAAACACTGTATTGTCTATAGTGATAGGAATAAGCAGTGGCTCAACACAATTCAGCAGTTAATTCAATTTTTGTAACATTATTTATTCAGTAACAAACTAAAAGTCAATGTTATATCTACGGCTGTATTAAAAAGGAAAAAGGCTGAGAATAAGTAAAAGTAATTTGAAAGTCATTCTCTTTGATAAACGGTTTTCCAAGGGATACATACGAAGATGTTGGTCAAATCAAAGTATTTTTTTAAAGGTGTGAATGATTTTATTTCAAAAGAGGTTTAATTAAATTTTCTTAATCCATTTTTAATTCCAAAATGATCTGCAGGAATTTAATCACATATATAAGACAGCTAATATTACAACAACATGAAAGGCTCATCATTCAGAAACAAAATTGGACTGGAAATGTTTTGGTAGTCACGGTACTTCTCTGCTAGAGAGTGAGTGCCACTATACTGTATTGCTAATACTACTTACAAACAGTTTCTATCTGTATAAAACTTTACTATTCACATTACCTAATAACTTCCTCTAATTCAAAACAGCAACAAAGAAATGGAATAACCCCACCTCCAGTCCTTCCAAATCTTGCGAAAACAAATTAAGGAAAAAGGTATGATCAGTTGGCACCATAACTTCATGTTTTATTCTTTTGTTACAGTCCACCATTAAAAGTGGTATGAACATTACACAAACACTTCACATATCACAGAACTAATTCTCTAGCTATCCAGTGTTACCAAAAGCTTATGGGAGTGTGTGAGAGGCATTCAAATTCATAACGAGGCCATGTCTTTCTATGTCAGAAGCAAATAATTCCCAAAATAGACTGGTAGCTTGTGCCATGGGAATGAAAGAAAATGAAGCAATGACACAGAAAGTGATTTGACTTGATTTCCAACCAATTAAGTACATCCACTTCCTAATACTTACAAAATGCTTGATCAAATTTCTGGGTAGTAAAACTTACATTAAAATTTAGTATCAATCTGATTTCATATCCAAGATCTTCAAACATAAGAGAAAAAAAGATTTAATTTAAATGACTGACCAGTATGTAAAATTAACCACATGTATTTATTTTTGCAGCCTTACAGGTTATATCAATCATTTTTATAAAGTGAAGTTGTTCATGTAACCTTAATTTTTTTTCTAACAGAGCACTTGAAGTAATTAAGTCTTCCAAGAGTTTTACTGATTTAAAAAAAAAAAAGTATTGCTACATACATACAAGCATGGACAGCGCACAAGAAAACTGCAGAAAAATACATCCCTATGCCTACTATGCATGACAAAGGAAAACTAAAGAATTTCTTCTTAAAGGGAAGACATACAAGTAAAAATTGCAAAGAGCTGCTGATCTCAAATTATTTTAATCTAGTTTCCATATTCTGTAATGGAAGAATTGCTCTCTTGCTCACCAAAGTATTGCACCAGAACTTGTATTATCAAGGTTACCAATAAAAACCATGCTGTTAATAATTTAATTTCAACATAAACTCCTTTTTAGTTGAAATTCAAAAATGTATTCCTTTAAACTGTATCTTCCTTATTTTATTTACAGACATTCCTACTGAAGTTCAGTTTCTACATAACATCACTCATAAAATATCTACAAAATGCAGTGCCCTGTGCCATGTAATACCAACCAAAAAAGGAAAAAAAAAAAAGAAACAAACAAAAAAGGACACAGACCACTTTTAGAGCAAGGGTTTATTCACAAGGGGAAAAAAAGGGGGGGGGGGGGGGAGGGGGAGAAGCTTTGTTTTGTTTTTTTTTGTTTGGTGCTTCCCCCACCAAAATGAATCTCAGCAAGCAGACAAGACAAAAAACCTTAGAAGAGAACAAACCTGTCAGCCTTCTTAATGTTCATTGCAAGATAAAATTAATTATTTTTAATTCATACTAAATCACACTGATCATACAGCAAAGAGTATGAATCTCTCTAATCCCCCTATTTCTAGGTCTGCCAAGTCTGTAGGCTGTAAAAGATTTTCTTCCCCTTACAGCAGGTTTGAGAGTTACACTTTCCAGTACCCCACATGAATGACAATACTGAAATAGCACTAGCCCTTGATATAGTACTACTATACATATATCCTTGATACAGTACCCATAGAGACTGAGGTCTGTATGCTTCTATACTTTCCAAGATGAGCAACCAAAGTCAACAAGCCTTGTCCTCCATATTATTTTACAAAGCTATTCTAATCAAATACTGTGTCAGTAGAATCTAAGAACAACAAGACTGTGAATCATAGTGTTGTTTTGCATTTTCAAAACACATGAGTCCCTCCAACTGCTACGGTAGTATGGAGGATCATAAATGACAAAGAATCAGGGCTTGCAACCAAACATTCCTGTGCAGATCTCAAGAGACACCTAAAGGAACACATAGTCCAGCAGTTCTTACAAAAATTTCTAATACTCAGGAAGAGAAAAATTAGTCTTTTGGCTAGCAGATGAGTCTGCTAACAACAGAAGAGTGACAGAGTTAATAAAGACCACTAGTAAAAACCACAGATATCACCTTGAAGAGAAAGAGACCACATATGAAGCAGCTGAGCAATGGAAAGACTTACAAGCCACGTTCAGAAAAAAATATCTGCCTTTCAAGTGAATATTTTGGAAAAGAATCCTAAATAAGGCCATTACATTGAGACCGTCCTGGCTATCAGCACCTGTGTACTTTATCTATAACTTAACTCGTTAATTGCAGAAAGGAAGGAAATCAATCTCCATTATTGCAGCAAGTCCGGTGGAGGAGGATAAAGCATAACAGAAATTATCAAAATGTGCGTTGCAAATTTTCAATATGCAAGATCTAAGTGTCCTGTCTGGAGTTACAACAGATGTATAAGATCCCTTTAAAATGGTCTGCATGTGAAATAATTTTATTGGCACAATTATATGAAATATTTTATTTTAAATATAAAATCCAACACACACAGCTCCAGGTATATCCCCAAGAGAGCCCAGATCTGTAATCTGAAGGCCCAAAGACTGCTACTGCTTGAATTACAAGAGTAAGCATTTCCTTCCCTACACACAGCAGCCAGATGAAGACCGTGCACAGAAACATGTTAGTGAAACACTGTATTCAATCCAGAGGTCTATTCCGAACATGGTAAAGGAGCACGACTAACAAGCAGATCACTGGCAGGCTTCACAATGCAGCAGAACAGAAAACTGCATACAGATGACACACAGAACATACTCCTTACCCAGCACAAAGCTACGTCTGTGCTTCACTTGAGGTTCAGTTCTAGGGTTCTGCCTCCTCCTGAAAAAACTCAGGTTTCTGCTACTCTAGCATTATCCACACCATTCCTCCTTTTAAGAGCAGCATAAAAGCTTTAAGATCTTTATGTTTTAAGAGGTTTTCTGTGTTGTTTTTGGAAAAAAAACCAAACAAAAAAACCCCAACAACTTGCCATTTGAGATGATATTATATACCAGTGAAACTTACAAAGCTTTGTTATTTTCAATCTGCAGCTTCTTAAACCAGAAGTAATATACTGGAGAAGCCTCTGACAGTGGTAAATTAACTCACTTTGTAAGTGTTGCTTTGGCTGCTTTTTGCTTTTCTACCAAAAAAAAAAAAAAAAAAAATCTACAGATATCTTTGCTGTCTTCCTCAATCCTAAGAGAAAAAATCCCACCCCCTTCTTACCCCAGGTATCAGTTTTCCCCTCTCACTAACACTGTTCATGTAACATCAAACATTTTTTAAAAAATCCTTTGTTTACATTTGTGCTGCCTACATGTTCATGAAAGTTTGGGGAAACTGTGAAAGTTCAGATCTGCAAAACAGCAGAAACAAAGACAACTAAAGGTTTGTACTTTAAATTCAGAACCATTGGCCATCTTTCACAGTATAGCACTTATCTACCCCAAACATTATGTTACCTCCTTCTTCACCACCATCTCCTGTGAGACAGTGCCAGACCTACACTTTACCTCAGTGTAGCATCTTATCCGACTCAGACTCTGAAGTCTTTATGAATATCTTAATCATTTCCTAGCTGCACTTTTACACTTCCACAACTGTCTTTCAAGAACCTCTGCATTCTGAATTTCCACAGTCCAAAAGAGTTTGGGATTCTGCCTGTACTTTAGAAGCAGGATTTCACCACATGTTTGCACCTGCTCTTTCATACCCAGCCTCAGTTGTCACCCTGACTTTTAGATGCCCGTGAACTTACCTATTTTCTCATCTCAAAGTATTTGGATTTTTCCCTGGAACTGTCAACACTTCAAAATATTTTCATACCTTTCCCAGCTCTAGAGTTTCCTGGTTTTCAAAATATGAATAAAGTTCTACCTTGCAATACGAAAATCCAGTGGAAAAACACAAGGAATAGTTCAAGTAATTTTGCCCTCCCCATCCCCCTGATGGTTTTAAGAATAATATCAGGAAAAGAATCTATAGTAACCTCACACAACAGCACCTCTACTGAAGTTATGGTTTTTTTCTTATAAGGAGCATTGTAATTTTAAATGCAGCAAAATGTATAGTAGCTAAAGCTTTTACATCTTTCATAGAACAGTAGGCTTTTCCATATGTGGCGCAGGAAGGGGCCTATCTAAAAAGAGTTCAGATACAAGGATAGCAACAACTTTTACTACTCAAGAGCAGAGCACTCAAGTTCTCTGTATCTCCTTACTACAAGCACAGACACACCAGGTAAACTGTTTAGTACACAGCAGGGAGGAGTAGAAACTGAAAATAATACACAGAGACTTTGAGGGTGAACATGACAATGTAGCATGAATCCTGTTAGAAATACTAATTTTGAAATTAATAGCTACTGAGCATTCTTGCAAAACTAAGTTCAGAAGGTTAGTTCTTGAGCCTCAGCCACTGCAATACCCATACTGTTATAATACTTAGGGCTACCAGTTTTGCTCAGTTCTTCTGTCTTTCCACAGCTGACTTTCACTTTCAGGGTTTACAGCACTTTCTTTCTCTCTTCCTTTACCTCACCACTGCTTATTAAATAACTTCAGAGATTAGACTGCTTTAAGACGCCAAGAAGAAAAAGTATGCTCGTGTCATATCAGAAGGGATTTCCACGTACAAAAACATACTCCACATACTTGACCAACAGATATTACATACACACATCCATTTGTACACATGGCAGTTCAAAGTATAAAATTAATTTTAATAAACTAAAACATATCCAATTCAACTTCTTTTTAAATTTAATTTAAATAAGGATCAGTTATACCTTATGAACCTTTGCTCACGTGCCTAGTCTCGAGTCACACAGAAAGTAAAGGAAGCAGAAAAAGGAAGGAATGAAAATAATAGAGAAACTGAGAGCACTGAGAAAATCCTCAGGAGTGTGTGGCTGCCAGTCATTCATTTAAACAAAGACAAATAACACTAATGCACTAGTAAAGTGAATAACAAGGACCAGTAAAGTAAAGCCTACTCCACCAACACAAAATGAGGGGGAAAAAGAGCTGCAGAGATACATCTTTTTCCTTGTTACATCAGATATTTAACAGCACTGTCCTATTCATACCTATCATATAAATGGATTGGTTTAAAACTAAAAAACAATACACACTTTATATTTAGCTTGTTATTCCAAGAACCCTGTCTAGAAAAATGCCATTTTTATCCTATCACAAGTCCATGATGATTCATAAGCAACCTTAAATCCTTACAGAGGAAGATTTATTTTGCTCTGCCCACCTCTATGACAAATCTGTAGTTTAGCTTTCTTTACATTAAACCCACATATCTGCATGATTTGCTGAAAAAAAGGCATATTTAACTGAACAGCTTTTCCAAAGATTACTCTCATATTTAGCATTTACCAGTATCATACAATAACCTAGACACAAAGTATACTTTAACAGAAATAACTGTAAAGTATAGTATACTCTTATAAATGTAATTAGCCAGAAACAGGCAGTGGGGTATTACACTACAAAAAGGTTTATTAGTGGATTAGGTTTATATATATATATATATATATACACACACATACATATATATATATATATATACACACACACACACACATACATATACGTAAAATATATATATACATACATATATGTAAATAATTATTTTACACATGTAAAATAAGCTGCTGAAACACAATCCTGGCTCAGGGAGCTAAAAATTAACAATAACCTGAAATAATTGGTATGCTTTTCAGGCAAACATGACACCCACATACAAGTTTAAGATGTAATAAAAAACCCAGTGGTTAAACCAAGAGGTCCACATAATTAAGATCACAGCAAAAATGACAGAAATCTTCACTTTGAATGATAACACCAGGGTAATTGTAAACAGAGGCAATGAGATGTCCTTCGTAATCTGTGCACCACTGGAAGTCCTTCGGTTGGGATCACAGTCACCTGCAGCTTAATTTCTTTAATGCTAATATATGTTTTTGTTTACTAACACTGAAAAAAGGTCCAAAATTATTCAAGAATTTGGAGGGAGAGGAGGGTGAAGAGCAAAGTGGTTATTCATTTCCAATGTAGAAAATAATTTTTCTCCTTTATGCATCTTTCCTTGTACTAGCCTTATTGGCACAGGTCAGTTTTACGTACAGCATATTTGGTTTGTTAAGAAACAGTATGAAAAACAAGAGTATATGCTCATATATTTGAATATGTTGCTACACTAGCCTCCTACAAAGAGGAGTTCTCAGCAAGTTTATTAGTTTTTCACACATGCATAAATGTGACATTTCATATGACTAAGTCTTTTTAAGAATTAGGGGTTTAAGATTAAAATGTATCAATTTAGAATGAAATTATACAATCTGTGTTACCAAAGGATTACATTGAAAAAATCCAGTAAAAACATAGCTAAATACACTTTCTCTCTTACTCATCCACTTTATGAGACTAGAAGAGTATTTTTGGATGTCAGCTTCCTAAAGAAGGGTAAATGAGTAACTTTACCCCTACTTACCACAAGGAAAGTGAAAAACTTAACTTACCTTTAACACTTTTTCTGTTAACATCAGCTCCTTTTTCAAGTAAATACTGAGCAATTTCTTTGTGGCCTTTGTAACATGAGATCATCAAGCACGTATGCCCATGACGGTTTGATACTTCCAGGTCTGCTTTGTGCTCCACCAGATATTTTACTATTTCCAGGTGACCATCAAAACAGGCAGCTCTAAGCGGTGTTGAATTTGTCAGAGTTGTATTGTTGACAGATGCACCATGATCTAACAGACACTGAACCACCTTCAAGTGGCCAGCCGCCGATGCTGCCCATAATGGTGGAGCCCCCTCAATGGTCTCACCATCAAAATTCACTGAACCACCAACTTCTATCGATGCAGAGCAATGGTCCAACAGGTACTCCACCATGTCAAGGTGACCATAACGGGCTGCCATCAGAAGTGGTGTGGCACCATTGGTTTTCTCTGACATTAGTATGGCTACCTCTTCTCTTGTTTTGCTTGCCAGTAACTTGGAAAGGAGCCGCAGCTTGCCATCACGAGCTGCGTTGAACACTGCTGTCTTTAGATCCATTTAGTCTGTACCTCTCTGCTTCTTGAAGGATACACGCCTGCCTTTTTCAGTCAGAAGCTTACTGGAAATGCAGAGCCCAAACAGAATGTCCCCAGCTTCTTCTCAGATCAGTGTCACCTAGATGGGACAACATGGAGACTCTGAACAGGGTCCTGACAAAGCACAGGCTGTGCTTGTTATAAATCTGCAAGAGAAAGAATTCTGGATGTTTTCACCTCCTACTTCGCAAACAAGTAACCGCAACTGTATTTTTCTACAGCTATACCTAAACCACTCGCTGCTGTTGTGCACCGACGTCCAGCTGCCTTCCCTGGCACCCCCCCGGGCTGCCCGGTGCCCCCTAAGGAAAGCTGTCGGAGGGGAGGGGGCTGATCCTACCCGCGCGTTATCCACACCACCCGCAGAAAAATCCTCTTCTCCTTTACAGCGTTACGAGCCGTACCCCCGACTCGTTTTGAGGCGTAGCCTAAGGAAAGAGCCCCCCCCCCCCCGCGGTGACCTGCACACACACACCCCACGGGAGAAAGCCAGGCGGGGAAGGCGACACACGCCCCGGCCGCCCCGCTTTGGCCGAGTCTCAGGCGGTAAGGAGAGTCTGAGCCTGCCCTTTCCCTCACGACCACCCTCAGCCCGCCCAGAAGCCCGCCGCGCCCCCTCAGCGAGCCCCCTCCCCCACCCTGCCTCCCCTCAGGGCCCCAAACCCGCTCCCGGCTCCCCCGCGGCCGCCCGGGCCTCCCCGCCCGCCCGGAGCTGGCCAGAAAGGGCCGCCGGGCTGCGGGTTACCTTCCCGGGGCGCCACCGGCCCCCTCCCGCCGCAGCCGTCCTCACAGGGAAGCGCCCGCCGCCGCCCCCCGCGCCCCGTCCAGCTCCTCCATGACAGCCGGCCCCCGCCACCCAGAACCGGCCCTGCGCCCGGGGCGCGGCGCGGCGCAGCCTCCTGGGCGCGGCCGGGACCAATCAGAAAAGGGCGCGGGCGCCCGGCAGCCACTCGCAGCGAGGCTGGGGGCGGGACTACGCCGCCGCTCAAGGGCGGCGGCGAGCGCGGCGGCTGGCCGCTAGGGGGCGGGCGAGGGCGCCCCCCCGCGCCGCGCTCCGCTACAGCGCGAGCGGGCGGCGCGGGGCCTCGGGGCGTGTCCCGAAGGTGGGGGCTGGGTGTGCGGCCCCCCCCCCCCCGCCACGAGGGGACCCCCCTGCCCCCCCGCAGGGCTCTTCGCGTCGGGGGCGGCGCAGCCCCCGGGGCAAAAGACCCCCTGTATATGCCTCGTTAATTGATGCATTCTGGGGGAAGTGTCCGATGTTGGCAGCACTGAGGATGCTCTGGCTCTGGAAAACGTCGCTGCCTGGTGTAAATTTTGCTTATTCTGACGTTGCACGTGGCTTGCTATGGGCTTAGCACATAATGTTCGGTTTATTCCTATAGTAGTAAAAAGGGAGAAAGATGCTAAAAGAGCTGCACCCGAGCGAGGGAATGTAACTTCTGTCACAACCAAGTGTATTATCTGCAAGCCTCAGAAAGGAGGGACACCACATGCAGAAACAAACTTGGAGAAGACCCATGGGCATTAAGAGTCAGCAATTTGGACATTAATTTGCAATGCAAACTGGACACCGCCACCCCCAAACAAAACGAACAAAAAAAAACAACAAGAAGAAGAGAAAACAGTGCGATTCACAATTTTGTGTCCAGAAGCAATACATCACAGCCTGGGTTGCCGTGTGTCCCTTGTACCCTGTGCCAGCAAGAAGGCTGCCAATTGCTTTGTCTGTGAAACTCAGAACCAGAAAGATGAAAACAAACTGACAGGGATTTAGAGAAAAGCAATCAAAATGACTAAGGAGCTGGTGGTATTAGTTTATGGAGAGAGATTAAAAGACGTAGCTGTGTGTAAATGCTAAATTAGAAGTAAGTAGGGGTAAGAAGAATAGAGAACTTTTTCAAGAGATGTGAGTGGAATAGAGGAATTATTTGAAGAGTTTTACAAGCTTTAGTCAACAGCAATAGGGAAGAAAATGAAGGGAGGAAAGTGCATGCTTAGCATCAAAAATAATATCCTGGTAGGGTGGCTCTGTCAAGCCAGAAAAATCATCTAGAAGTTGTGGGAGCTCATGGATAGAGTCATCTGTGACTGGGCTGTGCAAATCATATAAATAAGGTACTGCAGGGAACAGTTCTGTGCTGGAGGGAACATGGAGATGATAACCTGACAGACCTTTCCCCTTCAGTCCCTGGCGTTTTCAGGGCAGGTGGCATGCAGCGCAGTCAGCACTGAAGGGCCTGCAAACTAGAGAGCTTCCTGGTCGCTTGTAAAGTAGCGGATGCAGCAGTGCTTCTACAGATGTCAAACATGGGCATGTTCCCACTCTCTCCCGGCTCTGAGTTAGGCCAAGGTCCCAGGACAGGGTGCTCGGGAGGAAAATTGGGCAGGCAGGCCAGAGGGGAATGGGAACAGCTTCTGCAGAGAGTTCCTGCCTGGACCATGGCAGAAGATGAACCCTGGCACGCAGCTGTGAGGCACACAGACTGTCGGACCACTGGGCTTCTTTAAATAAAAATCTCTGTCTCCTGTGGCAAATAATAGATCTGCATTGATATTTCAGACATCTACCTTAGAGTCACTAGGTGTAGCCATCTATGCATTAAGCAGAGAAATAAATTATTAAAGTAAATTTGACAGGATTTATACTTCTCCAAGCGCCCTGCTGCCATCCTTCTCTTTCATACCTCGATACACATACGTCTTCAACAATTATTTAATCATATTTATATTTTATAAAGGCCGTTCTCAGGACATGAGTGGACTTAAGGAGGTCTGACAATGCAGGTGCATCCTGACTGCTGTTGCACATTTCACACTTCCACGCTGCCCCGCGGAGGTGGCACTTGCTTGGCAGTATTGGGCTCTGGAGCAGCACCGACGGCCATGGGTCCGGGTACGGCACCAGCCAGCGCTTCCCCACTGCCGTTATTTTCTGTCTCCCAGAATGGACCTAAGCCCTGCTTCCCAGAGGTAAAAAGCAAATATTTTGACCCAGTGTACCTGAAGCATTGTGAAAAACAAGAGATACCGATTCCTTCTTTAAGGTTTCAACTTCAATCATTCATAGCCAGTCAATCTGGTTGCTAGCGTGGGGACATGGTGCCAGGGACAATTTCATCTGGACAATTCCCCCTTCCTTGTGGCCCTGTGCTGGATGTAGGAATAACAGCCCCATGCCCAAGGGGAAGAGGGGTGTTGTTGTCAGACTGGGATTTTTGGTGGTGCCCCCAAACACAGCCCATACCATTGAAAAGACCAGTCAGCCTTGATGTTTTATTCCCCCCAAATATACTCTGTTTTGCAGTTTTATTCCCCCCAAATATACTCTGTTTTTGAAAGCTGCGAATGGAGAACTGTGTTAAGTGGAATAATAACATGTGTTGTGATGACTTAGTTCTCACCTCAGGGTATTCTTGTCCCCACAGCTATTCACAGGAGACAGCAGAAGAGATTTGTCCCATACACGAGGGGCTAATGCGCTACCACCTTGCAGACACCTACGGTTTGGCGTGGAGCGGTCCTCCCCTCGGTGCCTGGGTCACGCTCCTGTGTCTCACAGACCAGTGTTTTACTGTTGAATCCACAGCCTTAGTTCCAGATTGAAGAAGAGGTGTTCATTTTGTGCACAAATGGTTAATACCATAAGGGAAAACTCACAGGCACCAGACAACGCCTGATGGAGTGCTTGGTCTGAACCAGCGGAAGGGTTTTCAGGACTGCCATTGATAACATTTTGGGAGCCAAATTCTGTTTTCAGCAAGAGATCTGGTTGTAAAGTGCTGTATTATTTAGTTTCATCCCTTCAGTTCTTTTTCCCTGTGTCCCAAAGGACAGAAGAGGATGGTGCTGAGCTTGGTTTCTCCTTGCGGCAGGCTATATACAGCAATACAGCAAAGAGAAACCTCAGCCACATCTCAGTTGTTAGCTTTGGCCCCAGAAGCAATATATCTACATTGACACGGTGATTTCCTCAATGTTTTTCTCCAGCTTTTCATCATGCACCAGGTGGTATTCCCAGCATGACTATACTTCTGTTAGGCCCTGAGCTAACTCAGAAAACTATGTGTTGCATTTTGCAAGGTGGACATGCACTCCAGCTGCTCTGTGTGGTGTATGTAGCTCATGTCTTACCTAAACTGGGACTCAGTCCCCTACGCAGAGCTGGCTGAGAGTTAGGTCAGGAAGGGAATATAGGGTATAGGATCACAAAGGCTCCCAGGAAGGGGACCCGGAGCAGACAACGAGCTGAGCAGAGAGATGCCTGAGGCATCTGTAGGCAAATGCCAGCATGTGACCTGAGGCCAAATTATTCAATAAACTGAAATACCCGTTGAAGCACAGCCTGAATCCTAGGTCTTCCCTGAGGCACCCTGACCACCAGGCAAGGAGGTAGTGATGGCAAACTCCTGTTATCTGCTGCCAAACCTGCCTTAGTAAAGCTCCTTCCTGGCTGCCGGTGCTTGCCCACACTTCTGGCAACCCCAGTGGTGGCACTGATGCTGGCTGTGATGCTACATGCAGTCGCTGTCACTTGCTCTTACCCATGAATATTTATGCATTTTCATACGAGGCAGAAGAGCTTCACGAGGGCTGACAGAGACACCCACCCTGGAAACATCTGTGCCCAGGGGCTGAACACCGTCTGCGGCAGTGGGAGACTCCTGCACCATGTGAGCCGTCCAGGGGATGCAAACCTGCGCCCCAGGGCTGGGGCAAGGGCTCGAGGCACCAGCAGCACCTCCTCACCCTGCCTGAGCCCGAGCAATGTCTGTGTGCGCTGCATCGCAAAACATCCCTCTCTCCCTCAGGACAGCAAGCACCGCAGGCCTTGGACACACACTGGGGTTGGGGAGATTGCACGCATGAGGTAGTTGCATATTTAGGCTAAGTCGCCCAAAACGTGATTGCTCACTTTGGATGACATTAGTGATCCAGATGTTCACCCTTTGGTCTAAAACCCCAACCGTTCATATGCAAGTCCACTGTGGGCAAGCCAGATGATGAAGTTTCTTCTTCTTTAACTGGCAACTCTTGCTTGTATTGTCCTGTCAACAAAACTCTGGGAACTGAATTCATTAGTTGTTGCATAAGCAGAGAAACTTGGTGCAGATTGGTGTTAAAATTGTAAGAGAGGTTATGAGCTGGCTGGAGATGTGAGACTGCAGGAAGTGAAAAGTTTTGGCAGGTTTGCTGAACTCCTGCAAGCTGTGAGCTTTCCTTGTCCTTTGGCACTTAACCTACAGCTGACAGCAGAAACCGTCTGCAGCCTGCCTGTGGACACAGACCAAGACAGAGAAGTCTGGTCCTGGGAAGTACCTCATTTCTCAAGAGGAAATAAGCATCTCTGCCTATTCACCCTGGAGTGTAAGGATGACGTTTTGTTTCCAGTGAAGTCAGCTGAGACAGGGTTTTACCCCCAGTATCCATAACAATATTTGGCTCACTAATTTTCTCTAGTTGTACTATGAAAACAGGGAAATAAGAAGAAAACGATAATCAGTTTGTTTACAATTTGTAAAAAACTTGCACAAATCATACTAATTTTATAGGCTATTAAATTATACATTTGTACGTACGTATGTATGTATGTGTGTATAATGGAAATAGTTTCTAGATTAACTTCCCTAAAATACACACAGTGGTTTAGTAATGGAAATATACTACAGGAGACAGGTGCTATTCCACATGACTTGGGTATTTCTAAAAGGTACAAATAAGGCAATTTTACAAATATCCTCATAAAGAGAGTTCAGGGGTTTTAAACAGTCTAATTAACCTACATCTTTCCTCACTATTCTGGTATTTGATGTGCAAGCTGAAAAATTTCCTTTCCTCTCTCTCCACTGCCTCAGGTGCTAATTCAAGAGGTTGAAAGTACATTGACAGAGGTTGCAATTTTCAGAAATTCATTTCTATCATTAAAATCAGTGGCAGATGTGCACCTAGCTTTTAGGTCAGTATTTGCCAAGCTTATGAAAGCTGAATTTCCCTCCAAGAAGACAAACCCGATTTTCTTCCTCTCCTGGCAATCCCTAGCATGTATTGTAAAAGACCTGCACATCTGAATTCATACATCGAAAGACATTCCTGCTAGCCACTGCACAACCATACATTGCCTTTTCAGTAACAATAGCCTGGCATTTTGGGAGAGGCTGCCCTAAGCTGCTTAACAGATCTTGAGCAGTAAAACTTGTAAATTTACCATGGCAGAATTTAAATGTAACAAAAGCAACTGCCAGAGCAAAATTGTCTGCCAAAGCAACACTTGCAACTTACAAAATAATCTCAGACTCATCAGTAGAGTTGTTTTAAGTCAGCAGTTGGCTAAGCTGTAGATAACAAATGCATAAAAAATTAGCTTACCATTAAAAATTAGCTCCCTATACTTTAACTGTGCCATTATTAGGTAGAGACAGTCATGTTTATGTTGCTAGCCACGCTGGCGTCGAACCGTGCTCTGCCGTGGTGTGATCCTCTACCAGAGAGGTGTTGGGCAGGCGCCGTGACTTTGCTTACAATTGATTGGCTTGACTAATCCTTTGCTCTGTTAAACGTCAGGTTGTGCCCTTGTGACACCAGAAGCCTCTCCTGTCCCACAGGCTATACCCATTCTGGTATATTATAGATGTGAAACTTCCAGAATAGGCTGCTTACAGCCTCTTTGCTGCCTTTTTTTACCGTATATGTATTATCCCCCTGTTATTTCCCTTTCTTTGCTCCCAGGCCAAGGAAAGGGCGGGCCCGACAGTGTTGGTAAAGATATACAGAATTTTAGCTATTGAATTCACAAGATTTCCAGAGTGGGTGGAATAAAAAATACATAACATCCTCTGCTTTCCAAGTATAGAACAGACATTTCACCTACAACGAAACCTACTAGGCTAGTCATGATACTTGGGAATATGCATATTTAACTCCCAGGCAATTGTACAGACCCCTCCGCTAATTCACTGCAGAGAAAAACTACGGAGCTGATCAGCCAGGGACTACTCTGGGCTGATGGAAAGCTCAAAAGGCTCCAAGGGGTCCAAAATGGTTGGAAGCAAACATCTATGTGATAAAGCTACTTTTCCTCAAATAGATGTCAGTAGAAGGGGGGGGGGGGGGGGGGGGGTAATCAGAAATACTCCACTTACCGTAAGCACCAGCCAGCACAAGTGCAGAGAGCAAACAAAACAGAGTACAAGTGCTAGGCAACGGTCTGGATTGCAACACGCCGTGCGCTGCAGCTTCTGCAGAAGCTGCTGAGTGGCTGGGAGCATGCCGGTAGTATTTCAGTCCTTGGCTTCAAATGTAAGTGCTATAAGCGTCCCTACATTTTAGTCATCTGCAGCTGAAACTGTCATTGGAAGTCTGCAGAGGCACAGAGCAGTTCAGACGAGCTGTGACCTTTTACATTGCCATATATATCCAGAAACATTTTTGTCTGTAGCAAAGAATCCCAGTTCCCAGCGGTTTCTGGCCACGTGGGTGTGTGTGTGCGTACTCACAGTCACACGCGTATGTGCTTTGGAGAGTTCTGTTCTCATTTTCTGCCTTCTAACCGTTTCCATAAGCAGCTGGTCAGAGGCAAGTGCATGGCCTCTTAGCAAAAAGATCTCTGGGAGTAGTTTCCTATTAAATCATGACTAGGGACTCTTCCGTTAATTTGCCCCTGATTGCTGACTCTAGCTTGGCCCTGAAGAAACAGAGGGCATGGACTAACAGGAAACCTACTTCCAGGCCTGGCTTAATTCTAGGTCAGGAGGCAGAGGTTTGGGTTTGGTTTTCTTTTTAAATGACATAAGGCTCAGCTATGGAATTTCTCAGTTCCCTTGCACCGGTGTGTCTCTGCCTGTCTGTCTGGTGGTTTTCTGATAAGAAAGACCAGTATCATTTCAGTAGCGGCTCTTCTCCTTGCGGAGCTGCCGTTAGCCACAGCCATCCCCTGGGCATTGCCCCACATCCTCCCTTCCAGACGCCCAACCTGCCTGAGGAAACCCCACAAGCTCTCCAGCACTTGGCTTGAACAGCGAGGTTTCACATTTCTGAGCAAGTCTGCAACAGACACCCATGTAACCAATTCCCTCCTTATGTAGGCTGCCTGTTCCACTGCCGCAGCATATGAGCATCTACTCCATTTTCTTCTGCAGGCTGGATTACTAAAATACACTACTAGGGCTACTCACAAGCATGCCTCAGAAAATTCAGTTACAGCAGATTCGAGCTGTTTGCTTGGTTTTTAATGCTAACTGTACTGAGTTTATTAAAACTGTTCTCCACAGATTGCCTTCGCTTATTTAAGATTTAGAAATCTCTTGGATTTATGCCACTAGTATCTCAGGTGCTCAGGCACTGTCCTTTCCTTGGGTACCCCCCAACTCGGGCTGTCAGCCAGAGAGTGCAGGCAAACCATCCCCAGCACTGAAATCTGAGGAGAAGCTGCCTTATCTCAGTTTTGGGTTTTGGGGTTTTTTTTTCCCCTTTTAGTGGTTATGCCAAATGCAATATTGATGGTTTTCTGAGAAGGAAGAGCTGCTGCTTTTACCCTGCCCTTTCTCTAAGGGATGAATGCAGCGCAGGGTGAGGTGGCAGCCACAAGACTTCACATTTTCCACAGGCCAAGTTGATTGGGAAACATCTGAGACAAGTGCCAGGAATTTTGCAATAGGATTGTACTTTTAAGAGGAGAAAAACCCAGAAAATGGCTTATTCCAGTTAATAAGTGTCAGTTTGTTTTGCAGAAGTCTCTATAGGCCTTCAGGCAGAGCAAAAGAAAATTCAGAATCACTAATAACCTATTGCAGAGAAAGCCAAATACACCATTAGGCATATGAAGTGTGTCAGCTCTACTTCCCATTGTGCAATGCTTTCTATCTCGAGAATTTGTAAATAAAATATATGTAGTCTTCTGCGACATAAGGATCGCTGTTCTTATTTAACAGCTGAACGAGGCAAAGCACGGAGAGGTCTCCAAGCACCTCACCCACTGTGGGGAGAGAGGTCTGAGACCGATGCCAGAGAGCTGCCTTGCTGTCCTAGCCCTCGGTCTCACCACTCCCCTTCCCTGTCTGTTCAGGCACATCCAATTTCCAATCATTAATAAGGCGCCTGCTTCAAACACTGTTGTTGAACCAGGGAACCATTGCAGCCACCCCCACCCAGAGCCAGGAGCCTTTCATCCAAGCCCAGCACGATGCTCAGCATCTCCGAAGTCTCTCCCCATCCCTGACCAGCATCATCTCCCCATCTTCTGCCAGGACAGAGAGTACCAAGGGGAGAGGTGGTGTCAGGGTGACATTTGGGACCTCCAGAGGGAGGAGACAGCGCAGAGGCTGCTGGCTGCAGAGTCCTCCAAGATGCAGGCGACAGTCTCCCTCGCAAACGTGATAGTCATGGCAACAGTGCTGCGGCTTCTCCCGGAGAGTAGTAATTCAGCTTTAGACATAATTCCATATATTTGGTTTGTAGTGCAGTATTGCTCACCCAGCAGTATGCTCATAACTCCTGAACTGTTTTTCTTTTACCATACCAAAGATGGGGTAGGGTCACCCAGCTTGCTTTTCCAGCACTCACATCCATGAGTGTGAGAGCAGGGGCACGTCACAGCTGGATGACAGATGCATTTCTTAGGCTTTTCTTAGCGCAGGATACAAATTTCCTCCCTTTGCCAAAGTATCCCCCTGTACCCTTTTAAGTACTGCATTCCACTGCAGCACTCGGGGAACTCTGCACGTAGCATGAAGGCAGCTGCCCGGGAGAGGTACGGCAGAGCTGCAGTCGGCAGCGAATGCAGCCCAAGACAAGTAACAGGAGTTTATTTTGGCTGGAGTCTGCAACTCCCCGCCAGATCCTCACTTAATGGCCAGGCAGTCGTCAGCCGGCAGGGCAGCACACTAAGCATCCCGGTAAGACGGGCAGGAGGACGGGCAGTGACCAGTAGTGACGAGGCACACCTTTCTGCATGACAAAGAGATGGCAATTTTTATTTGTAGGCACCTAGCGTACAAGATGATAGCTGTCCACATGGTTCTTGCAGGCAGTATGCAGCAGTATAAGCAGACAGTAACACACTGCGGGAACACTTTTTCTGAACTAGCTACTGAAAGAGAACAATATTAAAGTGTAAATGAACTGTGGACTTTAACCCCCAAACATTGCCTGAGAGCTGCACAGTAGGATATTACCTGCAAGTATGGGCTTCTCACCAGCAAAGCAACTGGTGTCTTCTGGGAGCAGCCAGAAGGAACGGTTTTACAGAGGTGGAAGAAATAACTAGCAACAACAACACAGCAGCTCAGTAGCTCAAGAACAGGAGTCTCTGGGTTGCTGAGGTTTGGTCCAAGCCTGAGAACTGGTTTCCCTTTTTGGAAACACTTAGCTGT
Organism: Mycteria americana; assembly: GCF_035582795.1. Lineage (NCBI taxonomy): Eukaryota > Metazoa > Chordata > Aves > Ciconiiformes > Ciconiidae > Mycteria > Mycteria americana. Next base: position 57,927,831 of record NC_134396.1, read on the forward strand.
GTAACAGCCCAGGAGAGACCACATCTCCTCCTGTTTCTCTTAGACTTCTTCCCATTCTCTTTTCCTTCTGTCTTCTTTGTATAATCCTCCCATTAGTATGGTTTATAGACTGTATGCTGTAGACAGGTTGTCTTACGTTTACCATTTTAAACATCACAGGAAAAAGTACATTTACACTGGAGGGAAAAATAAAAAGGTAAAAAATGCTGTAGACAGCACTTAAATGAATCAGCACTGGCAGAGGAACTCCGAAAGCCTCCCACAGCCTCCGAAAACCTCCACCCACGCTTGCGGTGCTTGTGGGTCTCCTCGAGGAGCTCGAGCAGCTCTGGCCACCCTGCCGTGGCAAGGGGGCAGAGGGGAGCAGAGGCCTGTCCCCCCTGCTTATGGTGACCTGTTCCCCAGCGCTGCAGTCAGAAGCTCCCCTCTGCCTGCAGGCAGCTGCCTGTGGTCGATGGGCATCACTCGTAGCGTCGGGGACACCGGGGCCGATTAACTGAGAGACCCCCTACCCTGCTCAGGGCTTTCTGCCATGCCAGGCACCGTGACCGGCTGCACCAAGGGCACTTTGCAAGGGCTGCGGACACCCAGCAGCCCTCCGGCTCCACAAATCTGTGGCAGAAGGGTACAGCCCGTGCGTGGATGAAGCACGTGGTGTGTCCATAACTGATTCTCGCCCTAAATTTTTGAGACAGACGTACATAGCTGTTATTCTCCTCATTTGCAAAACAGGGAACAGAGGCAGAACACAAAGCATTGTGTCCAAAATCACGCCGCATGCAAGCAATGGCGCAGCTGTCATGTCAGCTATCTCCCACAAGCGTGGCATTGACGCTGATCCAGACACCAAAGCCCCTCTCGCTGCCTTTTCGCTTCAGCAAGGAACAAATTGTTTTGCTCAGAGCTGACTGTCCTTACATTTGGAACAGCCCGATTTCAGTCATTCAGAAAATAACAAATTATCAGGTTTAATTTAATTTCCACCGGAAAAAGCAAAGATTTCCAATGCTATTTTTAGTAATTACATTCCACATCAGCAACACAAAACTGTAGTGAAATCTAATGCAAGCTGGCTTACTGAATCACAGCTAGCAGTCCTATCAAGTACAGGAGGAAAAAGCAACATTGAAGATCTGTCTTAAATCTGTTCAAACATACTTAAAAACTAGGATATCTGAAGTGCACAAAATGCAAGTAATTGAAAACAATGCCATTTCTGTGGCTCTCCTCCTTTTCCAGCTTAAGCTCAGAACACTTGCCTTGAAGACAAACACAGCCTCCCACACTATTCTCTCAAATATAATTGTCTAATTTTTTCCCTTAAAGCATGTGCCAAGCAAAGTTTAGTCAAAATGAGCTGAGAAAATGTTTCTTGAAATAACAAAGCACATCAGAAAATATTTTCTATATAGAAAAAAATCCCAAATGTAACAAAATTAAAATGTCTTTGAAATGTCCATTTCTCAAAGTAGCAGCATATTTCATAGAGTGCCTTTCATGACGTATTGGTTTCATTGTGATGACTAGTATTCCTCTTTTATTGACATTTTTCGGTATCAACTACAAGATGTAAAGAGCTGTACATTGTTCATGGAAAACAATGCACATCTGGCAGAGATCACAAGATAAAGCTAAACATATCTAGGGTTTCAGGTTGGCAGCATTCTGTACCTCACAGTGTAGGCACACTGTGTAGCCACAGTGCCAGGCATGCCTTTGTACATGGCATGCATTCAGCGGTACTTAACTTTACCATTAGTTTTTGTCAAAAGAAGAGTTTCCCTTCCTTTCTAAAACAAGAGCAAAGAATATAACTTCTGCTTTACTCTAAACATGGTCTGTCTTTGCCGTTTTTCACCATGACAAATGCTCTAGTTTCTGTTTCATCCTTTCCTCCCTCTGTGTCTCTCACTATTGCCTGTATGTAGACTCCTGGAAATTTTTCTCCACTTGTTTTGCAAAGCCAGGACTATTCTCTTACAGTGTGTTAACAGCCTGCAACGCAAAAACCAGTCTTCTCCTGGGTAAGTGGGTTATTCAGTGGCCTCACAGGTATCACAGAGTTGTAATTTATGCTGTTAAGAGCATTGACAAAGGAGGTGTAAGACTGAAACACATACCAAGATCCATTCAGAAAATTTTGTCAGTAGCATAATAGTCCATGCTGAGCCATTCACAGCATTACTTAAATTTTCCAAGACACATTCACTACAAGGTATCGCTGCAAAGATTATTCCAGATTTAACACAAAATCTATTCTTCAGGAGGTTCTGGATCTGGATGGATTCATCTGGATGGCATCATTGTCAGCACGCAGAATCACAAACTTACAGAAAACAGCCTCGTAGTCTCATTACTGCTGCAAACTCCTGAAGCCCTGCTGGTGGGCTCTCTGATTTCAGCAGAGAGGCCACACAGTTCATTAATTGGCTTGGAGTCTCTTAGACCTGTGCTCAAGCTGTTAGCCTTTTGCTGCTCTCTGCTGAGAGTGGTTTGTCTGGAGTTATTACTGCCCATTACAACAAACACACACATCGAACAATGATTTGTTGGTGTGACTAATGTCTGTTTTCTCTATTCTTAAAAAAAAAAAAAAAAAGAGAAAGAAAAAAGCACAAGAGCTACTGAGCGTTAGGACAATATAAAAAAATAATTCCTTGCCTTTTTTAAATAACAAACTTGTTTGGAGGAAGCTATTACTCGTGCTAGTGAAAGAAGGTAGAAATGCCGAGAGAAAAGCTGATACTCAAGTTCAATAGTTCCCGGCCCTTTTTGCTGACGAACTCGATGCTGAGCACTCGCCAGGCACTTCCCATGGAGACCCACCAACCGCTGCCAACAGAGAAGTCCATCCAGGGGGGTCCAGCTCTTGTTGTGGTTCCTATCCTGCAAAGGGAGGTGCTTTGCTGAAGATGTTGGCATAGGGATGGCAGGGTGGAAGCTCATTCATCCCCTGTGTGATCTGCATTCTCAGCCCAGCCAAAATCAGTGAAGGTCATACACAGGGGCTGCCTGCCTGCCGGCAGCACTATGAAGCCGATGCTGGCAGCTCTGGGGAGGTGATACAAGGCGCAGCACCTGCAGAAAACTCAATGGCCAGCCTTTCGCTGTCTCATTCCTGTTTATTTCTTTAATCGTCATTTGCACAGCTTGAGCTGAACTTACAGGAGCATATCCTCCTTTGTGCAAAGAAATTGGAGGAGCTGGGGTTTTTAATTCTGCTAACGGCGCTCACAGACCCGAGCAAAGCCCCCAGGGGAGAGCGGGGCAGGAGGGGTCCTGCCGCTTTCAGCAGCTGCCAGACTGATTTAGCTGTAGTTTGAAAGTGCAGCCAAGGCTCATACCCTCCAGGGAATTTAGGCAACTGAATTGGCCTTTAAATTAATCTGGGCGTCAGTGCCCTCGCCCAGGTTACAGAGGACATCTAGGGCAGGATCAGGCTTGGACGGTAAGAGCAGTGATACCTGCACAGAGAGAAGTGTCTGCTTGTTGTAACTCCACCGCTCCCGTTCCCTGTGCTTCCCATCCTCTCTTTTAATGTCCTTCCCCTAAAATGCTGCTTGCTGTGCAGCCTCCTGGCTGAGGAGAAATGGGCAGGATCACCGGTGGGACTGCGGGTGTTTCTCCCCTGCCAAAGCCGGCTCTGACACCGGCTGAACACCTTCCCTGTGGGCTTGGTGCTCTCTCAACTCCTCCTGCCCTGAGAAGCCCGTCAAGGTCTCCCACAACTAGGTCTCAGTCTGACCCACAGCTTTTCCTTTTTTTATGCACAAGGTTAAGCCAGCATTAGTCCATTCAAGTCTAAGTATAGCACAGGCGGCAGGAGTCATCCAGCACTTTGGGCCTTCCCACCTTTCTAACCCTGTTCGGCTCCACACAGCGTGCTTGGGGATGGTTTCTTCTTCTTCTGCCTTTAAATGCTCATTTCATTTTATCAGTAGAGCTTCAGGTGTTTTCCAGTGATGGGGTAAAGAGCCAGCATCCATGTTTGACATGGGAAGAGCAGAGCCCCAGAGAGCAACAGCACTCCCGCAGTAAGACAAAGCCCACGCGGAGCCTCCCTCTACCTCCATTTTCCATCAGGCCATGACATTTTCCTCATTAAGCAAAAGTCCTCTGTCAATGTTGCATTTTAATGTTGTAATCTCAAAAATACGGGCAGGAGAACCGACTGCCTCCAGAGGCAGGGGCCAAAACACTGCAGGTCTTTTTAAGGTAAAAATAATTATCCAAATGAAAACCAACCAGGTTACTTTTGTTTCTAAAGTGGATTCAGCCTGGATCAAGTCAATAAATATTGGAATATACATATCTTTAAGGATATGTGGTGATCCGATCATGCAGCCTTACACATGAAGGAAGTGGCTCTGGATCTTACAGGAATGGTAGATTTAAGATAAAATGCTGCCCATTAAAGAGCAGAGCAGTCTATTATTGGTAACACAGCCTGCAGTAGGAATGTGACAGCATGAACTATGAAAATGTCTTACACATGGAAATAAAGGTGTAAAACAGCTGTGGACTTGTTTGTCACATGCTTTCAGTCCCTTGTAAAGCAGTGGAAATGCAGGTGTGGGATCTATGCCTCCTACACAGCATCCCCAGAGCAGCCCCTGGTGTTTGTCTGACCACGCTCCCATGGCACAGAACTTATTTCCAAATGATTCAGCAGAAGTTTGGGCTTATTTCCTTTGTCTGAAAGAAAACACAAAGAGAGGAAAACACTTCAGAGGGTTGCTTTTGCAAAGAGAATGAATTGGCAGCGGGCTAAAGTGCATTGAGCAGTAATTACCGTAAGACACAGAGCTTCTGTGCTAATGATCCCTTAAATTAAATTCCTGTGTGACCTAATATAGGGCCAGGCGTGCAGTTTCTGTGCTTGGTTGCTGCCCTCTCTTGGCAGCACGACCAACTTCCAGGAAAGAAAACAGAATGAAGGTTGTCAAGAAGAGAAAAGCATCAAACCACACTCACTCAGAGAAGATGGAAGAAAGAGTCTTGTACCACAGAAAAATGCAACATTTTGCATCTTTTTCCACATTAGAAAAATAATGAATTGCTTGTAAGAAGTCAGATCTCCTCTCTTCTCTAAGACAATGTTCATTGACTCAGTATGTGTGTGAGCGGGAGAACTGATTTGGGTGAAGAGTCTGTTTGTCACAGACAAACATCATCCTGTCCTATGCATTATTTTATACACCTATGAACTACCTTGCCCTTCCTCCCTCATAAAAACAATTTTCTGAAAAAGAGTGATTTTTTGGTTTTCAACCCCTAGAAGAATATTTGAGCAGACTTCCAAGGCATTGCCTCAATTGCCTTCTATAAAGATTTCCATCTTACTATACATGTCTGTATCTTTTTTTAGCAATGTCAGAAAGGCTGAAAGAAAAGTGGATTCTGTGAATAATGGTAATCCTTTGTAGCAAATGTGAGCTCCACTCATCAGGACAAGTCTCCTTCCAGCTTTATCTTCAAGAAGGGGAGTCTGTGTCATTCAGGATCCTGGTTGCAGATAAAGAAATGCATCCCATGTAGCAGTTTACTATCAATCAACTCTGTGTATGCTCACATAGCTTGCCATCAGCCTGTGTGCTCACAGGCCATGCACAAAAGGCATTCGTACTCTAGGAGGCTGCAAAAAGCAGCCATCTGATTCCTCAATGAGGAGTGCTTTTTCACATGCAGACCTTCAGTGTCTGTCTTGTTCAATAGCTCACCTAGGTGTAAGAAAACACAAATTACCTTTTCAGGTAATGGAGGTCCTCCCATGGGGGAACCATGTCTCGTCATCTTACTGGATAGTGGAGGCTTCAACCTTAAGAACCTCTTCCAAAGTCCTTCTTTGTGTCAACAGGAACATGTTGACACATATATCCTTGGCCAAGCAGCACAAACAGCATCCTCCCATCAACTGGCTTCACCCAGGACATCCTTCCTAGACAATCCAAGAGAGACTGCCATTGACAATAACACCACCAAGGAGGTTTGTCAACAGATCCTGTTGGTTTGATTCCCCAGGAAAAAATATGTAGCATGTTTTACACTGAACAATTCTGAAAAGTGAAGAAGACAGAGTATTGCTGGTACGTAACTTTTAAGGTTTCTCAGGAGAGTGTTTGAAAGTTGCAGTTATGTAAAGCCATCCTGTATTCCCATAGTGTGATAAATATATCCCCAGAATATTTCAAAGATGTGTTTGACATAAAACTAAGAATAAAAACCAAGGAAATGTGTCATTTGCTGTCTTTGAAAGGTGCTTCTCTTCTTTTCCCCACCTGTAACGGGGATAACATTGCTCAGAGAGCCAAAACTGACTCTTCTCCCTAGAGATATGTAGGAGGGTGGGCTGTAGCACAAGCAACGAGCAAGAAGAGGCTGCAAAGCCCCCTGTTCACAGAGAGACTTTCACTTCTGAGCTGAAAAGAAGAAAGTCTGGAAGTTAAAGGGGTCTTTCTGGGGGTTGTTTCTCCACACAGCTCAGAAGAGCAGAAGCCTTGTAGCTCCTCTCCCACAACCCGCACAGACCTACTCCACCTCATCCAATCCACAAACCTCTTAGAACTGGGGAAAAGCCTTCCCCTGAGAAGCCTTGGCTTTGCGTCCTGAGCCTTTGTGTCCTTTGGAGCTTCTCAATCAAAAGAGCTTTTGCCCATTGACAACTTTTTGGGGGGGAGAGCACACAGGAGCCTTGCTCTCATGACCTCCTGAGCAGCAGCCACAGCACTGGCAGTGCCCAAGCTCTTGCCAGTGGGACCCGCAGTCCCCGAGATCAAACCACCCCATCCCTCGCCCTGGCTCGCCCTGCCACCAGGCGTGACATCCCACCTCCGCCCTGCTCCACACCACAAACGCGTGGTACTCACACAGCAGAGACCTGGGCACTGAGCAGATGTCTCTGGAGGGACACCGGGGCCATCGCCAGTGAGATCCTGCTCCTGACGTCGCTCCTCTGGGACCCCCGCCGCAGCAAGTCTCCCATCTCCGCGGGGACGCGGGTGCTGAGTCCTACCCGCTCCCTCCGCACAGCAGGGGCAGGGGCAGGGGCAGGGGCAGGGGCAGGGGCAGCACCACGGGGTGCCTGGGAGAGGGGCAGCTGGGCGCACGCTGGGAGCAGGAGGCCGCGGGCTGGGGAGAGAAGGGAGAGAAGTCCTTCTCAGGCACGGCGGCGACAGCTCCTCTGGGGAGGGAGGTCAGCAGGAGGCTCAGGCCGTTCCATTTGTTGGCGGTTTTTTGGCATACCCCACGTTAGCTACAGCATTGCACAAATACATCACGGTCAGCTTCTCTGTCTTCATTTCAGATGCCACCACGGGCACGCGGAGAACATGCCGGAGCTGCAGGTGGGCAGAGAACGGTCTCTGCAGGGTTTGGGTTGCTCTGGGCAGCTGCAGACCTTCCGAGTGCCGTCCTGCGCTCACCACAACCAAACCCCTGCGCTCCGGTTTTGTTCCTCCCGGGCAGCCCCGTGTTCGTGAGCGCCCAGAGCTGTTTCGCCCGTGAACTGCCACGAGGTGGCAAAATCCTCTCCAGCGTTGCTGCCGAGCACGGCAGGCTGGAGCTGGGGCTGCAGCAGGAGAGGAACTGGGGGTATTTCCCTGCCCCTGGGATGAGCTGCTCCTCGGCACGTCCAGGGGTGCCTCCCCAACAGCCTCCGCAGACCGAGAGCTGCTCGTTGTCTCTGCTCCCTGGAGTCCGAGGCAGAGATCTGGAGTATCAGGTATACCTCCAAAACAGAAAGATGACACCAAATTCCACTGAAATCAGAAAAAAGACAAAGTCAGTATATGATATAGTGTGCTGTACAATGCCTGAACGGTCTTCTAATGGGTATGGCAAAAATTTACCAAATCTGGTAAAATGCTGAATATATGATTAATAAATACAAAGCCATCAATAAACAAAATTCAAAATTTGTTCCCTAGCTGAGTTAAAGTAACATGTGTGGGAAGTGGCAATCAGACCAGAGGCGGTGAAAAGATTCTCCCCAGTTTAAGTGGTGCCTACCTGCTACAAATTAATATTATCCACGTGGTCTGTGATGAGAAAAGTGCTTTAAGGAACTCAAAGAACTTGTCTCTGATCAAGATTTGTATTTAATTCATCTGTATATACAACAACAGAGAAGTGCAATGGGGCATGAGTATGGTGAGAAAAATAAAATCAAAGAAAAGTGACATTGTTTAGGGTAGCACACTTGCATTACAATTTTGTCATCAAGCCACCAGAATTCAAGCAGTGTTTAAGAAATCGCAACCATCGACTACAGACCTACCTTTTAAAAACAGTTATTTATTCATAAAGCAATATAAAAAGGAAAGAATTTACAACAGCCAGTACATTTTTCTACAATGGTCATTTACAATGCATGAATGTGCCTAAGAGCCCTAGATGCTCTTTCGGCAGTTTTTAATTGAATCGATTCAACCCAGAGCGGTCTATCAGTTGGCAGGTCCACTGGAAGTCAGGGCTCCTTCTTTGACCTGATAAACTAATACCAACTCTAACAAAGCAGAAAGTGGTTTGCTGGTAGACATGATTGGACAAACTGATATAATTAGAAATATCAGACAAGCTGCATACTCAAACCTGGAAATCTGAAGAAGGGCTTGAGTGACTTGAAGTTTGTCCTTTCCTTCCTGTCATGCCAGTTATTTAATAAAGCGTATTAGTTCTTCCAGCAACTCATGTGCCATCTTTGTCCTTAGACCATCATGGTTATGATGAAGTATTGTTCTGACAAAGGCACAAGGCAACAACATAATTTAATAATAATGCCACAGTTCATTTCACTAATGAGAGTGGCTGTTAGCTGTTATATCCTTGATGTTTGCTTGGGAACATAGCACCAAGAAAAGGCTGAGTTCACCAAGAACACAACCATGACTCTAATCCTGTCGACTGACATTTATAAGCTGAAATTTGAAAGGTTTTTTTCTACGTGGTTTAAGTGCTTCCTGTTTATGAACATACTCTAGAAGCTTAAAGCTTTCTTTCCTTTCTAGGCAATTTGCTGCTGTTCCACACCATACCCAGGGCCTGCTCATCATTTGGTTGGTGCTGACTTGAAACATCTGCTTTGAAGAGGAATGCGTACGAGCTACACAGATACAGCACAAGAAAAAAAACAGTATCTGACTTATCAGCTGTGACACAAATAAAAGACAGAGGAACCGTTCTTGCACAGCCTGGAAACCCACGTGTGGACACGCATACACACACATACAAACCAATACATTTGCACAGTGGTAGGTGTCACTTTTTTCCTTGCCAATACTGGACCAGGTTTCACATTTGCTGAACAGCAGCACCACCGTGTGACACACGTATGTCATACCCTATATTGTTACACAGCTATGTACTAACGCTGTGCTCACCGAACAGGGGCACAGCTGCCGGTCACAGGAGCCACAGACCCCCTCCCAAATCATTCTGTTGGCACTTACTTCAGCTTTACCCTGTTTCATTCACACTCACACTTGAAAGGCAGACAGCTGATCCAGTGATCAGTGAGCTCCCAGAGCACCAGCCCAGGGAGGTGCTGGGAACCGGGCTCCAGATCTGGTCATTCTGGTTTGTTCTGGAAGGGCTGCTTCTGCCATTACAGGCACCCTGCAGGTGCACTAACCCTTAACATGGTTAAAGATGTATTACAAGTTAGACTAATCTGTCCTCCTTGCTGGGGCTGAGGAGAAATACGGAAAAAATGCAACCCATACGCACCATCAGTGAGACGATGATATGGGGTTTTTTAAGTTTAAGAAATGATGCCAGCATAGGCTTCAAGCAATAGACAGGGAGACTGTACAGAGGTTCATAACTGAAAAGAAAGAGCAGAATAAAAATTGGTAAATCCATGTCACTATCACTTGGGGACACACTGATTTTGTCCAAGATGAAAATGAAGTTCTGCGTGATTATAATCCACTCCTTTTGCGGTGTGCTTTTGCAGACACAGCACAATAATGCAGTGTGCTTCCATGAGGGATTAAGATAATTTCCTCTTTTCTCAGATGCCAGATTTTATAATGTCACAGCCTTCTAAATAAGCAAATCAGGCTCAAGCCAACATTATGTCATTCCCTCAATATTGGCCAGGACTATACTCCATGTTTTTAAATACAAAAGACAGAAACATTTTGTAGAGGACAAAAAGGCAATATTACATTTTTTCATGGCACAAGCATGCCAAATATTTATTGTGTACATTTCAACAATTTGGGTAATTAGACTTTTGGCATGGTGCTAATACCTGATTGAAGTGTGAAGTGGAAAGGAGCTGAGGTGGTTAGGAACTGAAGACAGGAGGAATCTGATTGCCCTTTTCTCGGTGGAAACCAACCTTGGGTGTTCAAGCATAAACGTAAAACATATGTTTTCAAAAAGCCTTTTCTGATTATTCACGCTTTTGTGAGCAAACAATTTTACATAAAAGAATGAGCTCTTCCAGCCAAAAGAAATGGCAGAAGAAAAATACCTATTCTAGTATTTCTGTTCTTCCTCTCACCCCCTGTCCATAGGTATGATAGTGGTCAGCTTACTAATGCAAATCTACATCAGAAACACAGTCACATGTCGTTTTTCCAGATGAAAGATAAATACAGCGACTTCCTTAGAGAACAGATTCCCAAACCGGTCTACTGTGAATTTGCTTGAGACAAGAGCCAGCAAACACAGTAAGGGAAGAGGCCACCTCTGCTGCACCTGCCAGACATTACCATCTCACCCCAAAACTACAGGGGGACGTGTCACAGAAGAGCACAGTCCTCAAGAAGCGTGCATGAAAAAGCTCTTACAGCTCTCTAACAGTTACCCAGTACAACCTGGAAGGTCAGAACAAGCGATACAGTCTTTCTACCGCAATCCTACATCTTTCATGAGGAGGTGAGAGCTGAATCAGGAAATCCACATGATCCACAGTACCAAAGGCTCCGTGGCTCCCATGAAATCTTCTTTCATACAGTTGTTTACAGGCTGTAAACTGTAATGGCATGCTGGACCAAGCTTGGAACTCACCGTGCTAAGCTCTGTGCAAGACATGCAATAACAAGGCAGATTCTGTCTCTGAAAACTCAACAGTGTAGGTCGTGACAAAACACACCAGCTGGATGACACAAGCAGGCTGTCAGGATAACGTGCTCCTCTTGCACTGCTGCCAGCACAGCCAGGCCTCCGCTATCCGGGCGGCGGAGACGCTTGGCTCCACAGAGCTAACGTGGGTCGGGAAGCAGAACAGCCACATGCACGAGTCATGCACCAGCTCATTTCAGTGACCTCTCAGGAGTCCCTGAGCATCAAAACACAAGCGTTACTGACCTTCCTCTTCACCGGTACTCTCTCGCTGCATGTTCTTACGGCATCATTTAAATATTATTCACGTTTTCCATAGCTTTGTTTTGCCCATTTTACTCCAGCACTAGTCACTGCAGACAACTGAGAACTGAGTGTACTTAATGTTGAAGATGTCATGATATGACAGGCCCCTCCTCACTTAACAGGGATCATGGGTAATTTAGAGTGATACACCTTAATGCTCATCAACAGCTTATGCTAACCTTTAAGTAGCTCTTCTGGTTTTCAAAGTCTGGATAGATACATCCTTCTCATAAAATTAATCCCTTAATCCCTTTAGAGCACTGATAAAGCCACAAACGTATGTGGCAGAAAACAAACCAGGTGGTTTACGTTGCTGGGGAAGGCTGTCCTCCACGGGACAGCCCGTCTCCTACCAGATCAGCTCCTGAGCCAATAGCGCTTAGGACTGCATGTTAAATTAACCCATTTTCAGTTTCCTGTGTTACTACACCCAGCTGAAGACTGCGGTGACTGAAGCCCCGACTGTGAGTCGAGCCCCGGTCCTGCCGGAAAGCCGGGTCCCGTCAGAGGGGCAGGAGGGCGACGGCTGGGGTGGCAGCAGCACCTCCTGCCTGATTGCCACCTGCCGCCACACACCTGTTAGAGCCCGAAGCAAACCCAGCCGCAGCTCAGCTGTGCATGGTATTTGTCACTTCATAACAGGGATCTATGCGCCCTTCTGATCAAGCCAGCAGTGCCCATACCCTGTTAGGCCTGGTCCACAAGTCAAAAGCTCCACGCAGAGCAATATTTGACTTTGCTTCAAGGACTGGTTTGAGCACAGACGATCCATCAGCCCCCTCTCAACAGTCCCACTGCTCAGGATTTCATCCGTGTCTCCTTGCACAATTCAGTTTCAGCCTTCCAGCTTCTTTCATTCACTTGGATCAGCACATTCCCACATACACGATCTAGTACCAGAGACTCCAGGTACTCGATTAGTAATTATTTTAGTAAAACTTAAAACTCATGGAAGGCTGCTGTGGACTGTCTCCATTACATTTAAGCACAAATGTTTTTCCTCTATTAGTTCTGCTGCTCCTACACTCTCACTTTGCCGTCTCAACCGTCCAGCCTTCTGGCACAGATACAGAGTGATCTGCAGCTTTCTGTCCCGTAGTAAAGCATTATGCACACAGATGTAATTCTCTACGTGCATTGTTCAGACAACATTTTCGCATTTTATATTATTTTTTATCTTTCACTGCCAGATACCAAAACCTTGTAAGGGAAGGGAAACAGCATGGGTTCTGCCGTACAGTGAACTGCTGCTATTTGCATGCCTCGGCAGAGGATCACAGCAGTAAAATCAGTCACCCTGCATGGTTGTCACCCACACTAACTTGCCCTGTTTGGAGTTACAAACTGGCATATATTAATCCTGTTAACTGCACCAGAGCATAAAAATAGGAGGCACAACTCCATCAGAGAAGGGATTCTTCTAAACATCTTGGGAAGAGACAGGGTAGGAACAGGGTAGGTGAAAGCCTGATGTCGTGGTTTAGTCTCAGTTGGCAACCAAGCACCACACAGCCGCTCGCTCACCCTCCCCCCCGGTGGGATGGGGGAGAGAATTGGAAGAGCAAAAGTAAGAAAACTTGTGGGTTGAGATAAGAACAGTTTAATAATTGAAATAAAATAAAATAAACCAATAATAATAATAAATTGTAATGAAAAGGAAAACAATGAGAGAGAGAGAGAGAGGAACAAAACCCAAGGAAAAAAAAAAAAACAAGTGATGCAACTGCTCACCACCCACTGACCGATGCCCAGCCAGTCCCCGAGCAGCGACCGCTGCCCCCTGGCCAACTCCCCCCAGTTTCTATACTGGGCATGACGTCAGATGGTATGGAACAGCCCTTTGGCCAGTTTGGATCAACCATATGGCTGTGCCCCCTCCCAGCTTCTTGTGCGCCTGGCAGAGCAGGGGAAGATGAAAAGTCCTAAGTGTAAGCACTACTTAGCAACAACTAAAACATCAGTGTGTTATCAACATTATTCTCATACTAAATCCAAAACACAGCACTATTCCAGCTACTAGGAAGAAAATTAACTCTATCCCAGCCAAAACCAGGACACCTGAGGAAGGGATCTTGGCTTCATAGTTATTTCTGTTGCTATAAAACCGAACTCCAAGAAAATGTGTAAGTCTGAACTTGCATAAACTTTATTTTGTTTTGAGTTAGTATTCAAAAGCAAAAATATACTGTATGATAAAAAGCCCTCCATGCCATCTCAAAACAAAAACACTTCTCTCTTTCCCATCATTCACTGTTTAACTTGATATACAATATACTTTTTTATTACTCATATTGCTTCCCAAAAGCTAGGCAGTGCTAAATTTCATAATTTCTTTAAGAGTAGTTATATTTGTATTTCCAGAATTAAGAGGTTCAACTCCAGATATTAAACTTTAAGAGGAAATTAAAAAACAACACAATTACTAATGACTTTAGCATCTGGCATTGAATAAGGTATTTTTTCAATACACTGTGGATAGACTTTTATCAAACAAATAGGAAACAGAAAAACTAAAATGAGAAGAATAGCACAAGCATTCATAAAAAAAGTATTTAAAAATTCCTAAAATTTTCTTTAGTGTAGCCATTATTCCATAGCTTAAGTAACCAGAATAAGGATGAAAATGCAAGTTGTATAATGTCATGAAATGCCTTATCTTCTAATGCCTGCATTTTAGCCAGCTGTTCTCATACTTTTCGCTGTACTCGACCAGTTGTACAACAACTCAGGGAGGTGATGTCAGGCCACAGTGTTCATGAAGACTCCATCACAGCTGCCTATATACATCTATATAATAGTATGCATATATAAAAGTAAAGAAGGTGCAAGTTATTGACACCGTCTGAATCATAAGGCATCAAATGGGGTCTTAGTCATCCCTTTGGCGTTCACCTCCTGGATGAAAACATTTTAAGTACGGCAGGGTAGTTCTGTGTGTTTCTGTTTGTAGTAAAGTCATGAAGATCTTACATCACAGTTTGCAAGAGACTGTAAAGAAACTGGTTTTGCAACTTATTCATCAATGCTAAAACCAAAGTGTGTACTAGTGTATCAAGGCCAAACCAACTGTTTCTGAAGCCCTAGAATTGAGAACTATAGGGAAACACAGCAGATACTACAAATGTCATGCCTGAATCAAGTCACTGTCCCGACAATCTCCCCCAGCTGACCCACTCCCGGGTGATACTGGCTGCACCACAGCCCAAATTTCGAGGTCAAAGGCTATGAATTAAGTTTATTAAAAGGCGTACCAGCTAGCAACAATGTTTTCAGGGTCTTAGCATACCCTGGGCCACCCTGAAGCGTGGGCTTGGGTGCCCACAGGGTGATGACAGGTTGATGCAGCCACCCCTGCTCCTCACCACGGGGTCAGCGCTATGGCCGGTTTGCAATGAGAGTGTCCCCGCTTCATGGGGTTAGGCAGCGACCTTCTTCCGTGACACTGTATACTTATGGCATCATTTCCCACTTCACTGACCCCTGCAATTTGCTGTGCTCCCCTCAGGGGTTTCTGAACCTGGATGGTGATTTCTTGATGACAGTCTGCAAGTGACATTCTCCAGGGTAAATAAAAAGTCTAACAGACCAGGGTGTTGAGAGAAGGCAGAAAAAAAAATAATTAGCAAGTGCCTGAAGGGAGAAAGTATAAAGCCATCAATTAAAGATGAATCTATGCTTCTGAAACCAATAATCTTTGGTTTCAGAAGCAGAGCTTCTGATTTACATTGCAAAAACTAGTAAGGAACTTGAAACTGATTACATTTTTCTTCTTGCAAACTGATGAAAACCACTAATACCAGGAAAAAAAGTCCATAGTACCTTTGAGGAAGCACTATATTAGATGTCCCTTGATTGCTAAAAAGGCATTACAAGAGTCACCAGGGGAAAAAAATAACTAAATATATAATGTGCTATCATAGCGTGGGCTGCCAGGAGAGGTCATCACATTATTGGTTGAAGATCCATAATAAAGTCAAGCATTATTAGCCATTTGTATAGAAAGAGTTAAAAGTCAATAACAATTAGTGAGCAGAGAAAGCTAATTACCTAAAACTGCCTTTGAAAAGCAACACTTTAAAAAATCTATCAGGCCATATACCTTCACAGTCATATTCAGATTAACTCATTCCAATTAATTTAGGAGTCTTACAGGACCACAGCTTGCTAGAAAAACGACTTATAAGATACCATGATGCAGTTAATGTGCAGTCCCTTACTGGTTTTATTTTGCCTGTCAACTCTGAAGTTCGCAGAAACAAACCCTGGATTACTTTTTCCACTTCACCAGTACAAAGCCAATAGGGCAGTAGTGTAAGATAAACATGCCGACCTTCCAGCCATGCCCAATGACATCAATAACCCATCAATGAACCAAGAAAACCCCTCTCCTTTGAGTGGTTCTGAACAAGAGCTGTAAATCAAATACCATGTAGCATTTCCTTGGTAATATTCAATGAGCTTGATTTCCTTTACAGATGTCAAGTATAACTACACGCAGCAAAAACCCCACTGGCTACTTTGGAAGCTGGATCCATTCCATATGACTGTCTTGACTTCACTCAGTAAGTTTAGGACTAACAAGGTATCCTCTGAGGAACACTGCCAAAAAAGGCCGGCATTTACGTATGAAAAATAGGAGAACAGTTAGTTCTGTCCTTTAAGGGGAAAAAAGTCAAACCAAGTCATTACACTCAAACTAAACTACCAGTTTCTAAGCTGTTCTGGGCCTGTGTGAACTTAGTGACACAGCAAGCAGAAACCTTTCCTAGAGCAACATGATGTGGTACACCTGCTTTCTGCACACAATGTGCTGCACTGTAACTCCCCGCTGAACTGCAGGGTCAGGCTTTAAAGCCTCTCTTTCCATAATTGTTGCTGTTGCATGAGACCGTAAATCCACAAATCCAAAAACGATACACAAAATCCAGGATGCAGGGCTGCAGTTGAGGTAGTCAGTCAGTCAAGGAAACTGTTTAAAATGGTTGTAGTAGTCCAGAGGATGTCTCCACTTCCTCCTTGATAAAAGGAGCTAACAGCCTGATTAGATACAAAGGCACTGCACACCTGAGGACGGGCATAGGAATGACATCTGGCTGTTACTGCTACAGTCATGAAAACACAGACTAATTTAGGTGGGAAGGCATCCCTGGAGGTCAGCTAGTCCAACAAGCTGTGTGTGTGGTCCACCAATGGCACCCAGCACTGTTGGCCCAGCAAAACACAGGCAGGGGGTACAGGAACAGCACAGGCCCGGCACAGGTGAGATACATCAGCTGCGCAGGACTCAGGCTGACACTCATGGTCCAAGGCAACCTGCCAGACCACAATACAGGATACAAGCCTTTACTGAAAGGACGTGAGTGCTCATCAAGAGTGACCTGGGCCAGCAAGAAGAGGCTGCAAAGCTCCTTCACGGTGGGGATTTTAACTTCTGAGCTGAAAAGAAGAAAGTCTGGAAGTTAAAGGGGTCTTTCTGGGGGTTGTTTCTCCACACAGCTCAGAAGAGCAGAAGCCTTGTAGCTCCTCTCCCACAACCCGCACAGACCTACTCCACCTCATCCAATCCACAAACCTCTTAGAACTGGGGAAAAGCCTTCCCCTGAGAAGCCTTGGCTTTGCGTCCTGAGCCTTTGTGTCCTTTGGAGCTTCTCAATCAAAAGAGCTTTTGCCCATTGACAACTTTTTGGGGGGGAGAGCACACAGGAGCTCTCGTGGCCTCCTGAGCAGCAGCCACAGCACTGGCAGTGCCCAAGCTCTTGCCAGTGGGACCCGCAGTCCCCGAGATCAAACCACCCCATCCCTCGCCCTGGCTCGCCCTGCCACCAGGCGTGACATCCCACCTCCGCCCTGCTCCACACCACAAACGCGTGGTACTCACACAGCAGAGACGTGGGCACTGAGCAGATGTCTCTGGAGGGACACCGGGGCCATCGCCGGTGAGATCCTGCTCCTGACGTCGCTCCTCTGGGACCCCCGCCGCAGCAAGTCTCCCATGTCCGCGGGGACGCGGGTGCTGAGTCCTACCCGCTCCCTCCGCACAGCAGGGGCAGGGGCAGGGGCAGGGGCAGGGGCAGGGGCAGCACCACGGGGTGCCTGGGAGAGGGGCAGCTGGGCGCACGCTGGGAGCAGGAGGCCGCGGGCTGGGGAGAGAAGGGAGAGAAGTCCTTCTCAGGCACGGCGGCGACAGCTCCTCTGGGGAGGGAGGTCAGCAGGAGGCTCAGGCCGTTCCATTTGTTGGCGGTTTTTTGGCATACCCCACGTTAGCTACAGCATTGCACAAATACATCACGGTCAGCTTCTCTGTCTTCATTTCAGATGCCACCACGGGCACGCGGAGAACATGCCGGAGCTGCAGGTGGGCAGAGAACGGTCTCTGCAGGGTTTGGGTTGCTCTGGGCAGCTGCAGACCTTCCGAGTGCCGTTCTGCGCTCACCACAACCAAACCCCTGCGCTCCGGTTTTGTTCCTCCCGGGCAGCCCCGTGTTCGTGAGCGCCCAGAGCTGTTTCGCCCGTGAACTGCCACGAGGTGGCAAAATCCTCTCCAGCGTTGCTGCCGAGCACGGCAGGCTGGAGCTGGGGCTGCAGCAGGAGAGGAACTGGGGGTATTTCCCTGCCCCTGGGATGAGCTGCTCCTCGGCACGTCCAGGGGTGCCGCCCCAACAGCCTCCGCAGACCGAGAGCTGCTCGTTGTCTCTGCTCCCTGGAAGTCCGAGGCAGAGCATGCAGCTGCTCCCATCAGGGACAAAACACCCGAAAATGTCCTGCTGCTGACTAGGCCTTTACACCGTGATGGCAAGGATGCACAAAGGTAACCTGCACTTGTTATTGTGCTGTCCTTAGCTGTAACTGGTCTACAAACCCCTACAATGGAAGAAGGCTCAGAGAAGATGGACAATGATAGCACACTTGTGAGTCTCAGAAAGGAACATAGGAAGTGGCCACAGCTATCGTAAAGGATGCTGAACTTAACACCAAGGAGATCAATGGGGGTCTTTTGTTGTAGATAAATGTCTGCATCATTTGAGCTGGTCAACTGGTTATGTAAATGGCCTTCCCTAAAATAAGCAACAGAAAGTATAATCTTCCTGAGCCAGCCAGACCAACATCAGGGGAGTGTATATGTGACTCAGCCCAACACAGAGTACAAAAATCAAACAACCAACAAAATGGACTTAGAAGAGAGCAATGGGCTTGAGCTGGCTTCCACCCACCTGTGCCTTCCCAGTGACTGGGGATGCCCAGCACCCTGACAGTGGAACATATAGGGACTGGTAATGTGAATCATGTTTGTATTGTGGTTCAACTGTATATTGCAATTGCTATATTGTGCTTGTGTTGTGATTTCAGTGCATTGCCATATTGCTATTCTAAATCAAAATCCCATGTAATGTCAAATATCTTCAAATAAGTAAATCTGGTATTAAAAGATTGAACTCTCCTCATGTGGAATATCTAAAAGCGTATTGGACCAGGACATCTGTCTGCAGTAAATACTTTAGGAAGGGAAAGGAAATGAAGGTCTTATGGCTGCTGCCTGCAGGTACCAGGTGGGTGCCTGGCACAGGTGAGATCTCTGACAAATCTCAGCTCTGCTCCTTCCCCAGCCAGGCGAGCCCTACTCCTGGCTGAACAGCTTTCATGTGTGCTGAAGCACACTAATTTACACAAGGTGTCTTTCCACCGGCAGAGAACACTGGTGCCAGGTTCGACTGGCAGGAAGAGGTTCCAGTGGACTGGTCATCATGCCACCGACCAAAATCAAGCCTTACTGACCTGCTGTGGCCTCCAGTAGACTGTTGCATTAGGTGATGTACACGTGCGTACAGACGTTGTGTTTCTCTTTGTTGTGTTCCCTAGATGCTGCTGCTGCCTAGTGGAACTGATGCTCTTCTCAGTACCACAGCTGCCGAGAACTGAGATTCCTAGGAAGTATATCTTACCTTCAAGCCTGGCTCCTTACAGATCTGAAGTTTATGGCAGCCTGCTTCACTCCCCAGGAAGTTCAGGTTTCTCAGTTCTCATATAACTTAAGCACCAATCCATTAGGACCACCTCCTGGCATCCTTAGAAGTTCAAATGTGAGGTATGTTTCAGCTGAAGCAGTTTGGAATGAACAAACTGACACTGTCACTGTTTTGTAACTCTTGCTACTAACCAAATATTTTGGATGAAGTATTTAATTAGACAAATCTCTTTTGAGGTAGTTAGTGACAAAAGTGGGAAAATTATTCCTGTTTTGTTGTATTATTATTATGCATTGCTATTGCATTTGCTAAACCAGTTAATATCTGTCTGGATGACTTAATTTTCTGAGCTGACTCATGTTACCTTCTGCTAATACAAGAGATGGAGCCAAAAGTAAAGAGACTAAAGGGTCATATCAAACGAAATTCTTTAGGCTACCCACACTCCCAATACATCTTATTCCTATTTCTTTATTTTAATGTAAACAGTAATAAAAATTACTATAAAAGCTTCTTAGTGTCCTAACACATACTACTTTGGTACTATGAGGAGGATTCCCAGAAGCTTTCAGTGATCATCCAGATACAAATGGAGCCAGTCAAATACCTGTGAAAGAGTTTATTATCGTTCACTGCTGTCAAATCAAGCTGTCAGCAGCCTCCAAAACACCCATCAGGCTTGTTTCTTTTCCTAAAAATATCACCACAATTAGGCTATTTTTGGACAGGTCAGATAGTGTAAAATTATTATGGAAAGTCAAACCTTACAATCGTAATAGAGAAGGCCCTGTTCACCTCTCACACTTTATTAGATATTTATTCATCAGTTAAGGCCTTAATTCAAAGCAGTTAAGCACATCCTCAGTCAGAACCCCAATGGTATAGACTTAATCAATGCACTTCAGCATGTGTTTGAGTGATTTACAAACTTGAAAAACCAAGTCAGGCTTCCTCCTTCTTGTAACAAAATCATATTTCATCTTAGCTGATCTATTGCTATTTGGATCTCAGTGTATTGTCTGCCGTAAAAAAACAAACACTGAAAGTTAATAATGCACTACCAATCTGGTTGTGTAGGTTAAAGGAAGGATGTATATTAAATATGAATGCTCTGCTGCAAGAGAAAGGTGAGTAGAAATATGATAAATTTTTTGTTTTCAATAGTTTGTTGAGTGGAATTACTTAGGTAATTTTTTTTTCCCATCAGTTCTATGCTAGCAGCAGTCTTAAGGGATTTCAGGGCTGCCATGAAGTGTTAATTAATCCTGCATGCCCCACTTAGCACCAGTTCTAACAATGACTTTCACTGATATAACTGTGCAGGAGTGTATATTTTCATTTTGAGAGTAAGTATATTCAGAGAAGAAAGTACTGCACAACTGAACAGCTTCAAATGGAGGGTTAAATACTTTCCCTTAATTTTGGAAGAAAGAGCTGAGTCCTTCTGGCAATGCCTGTCTCAGCCTGGAGAGACCTGTAACTGGACTAATGTATGGGACCAGGGTTTGCAGGTTCATTTGCTCTAATGATGCTGACTGGGTCAAATACAACCCCTCCCTCCTCTAACAAGATAGGCAGGGGAAGGGCTTGGTTTTTGTCCAGATTGGGTTTAGGACTTAACACTAAACTATTCCATACCAACAAGACCAAAGCCCTTCCAGACATGCCCCGTTCTGCCCCAAATCTGTAATATTCATGGGAATATTATATGGAGGAATTTAAGCCTTTGAATTCCTTTTTCTTTTGATCTGGTGCCAAGTCTGTGTCTCCAGTGATTGTAGGCTTTGATTCAGCTGGGTATTGAAGCATAAAAAAGGAATACTTTTTTTTTCTCTGGACATACTCCTGGGCTTGAACTTAAGCATATGTCTCAAGGATATGATGCCTCTGCAACAGCCAGCTATTATAAAAGATCTGTTATTTTCATTTTTGCATATTCTCTTCCCTTACCCTCTCACCCCCTGTTATTGTAATATGCAGTGTTGTAATAATGAAATGCAGATTCACCTGCGCTAACACTTGGATGACAATATTTTAGATTTTGGTTTTTAATGTCACAGAATCACAGAATCGTATAGGTTGGAAAAGACCTTTAAGATCATTGAGTCCAACCGTAAACCTAACACCACCAAGACCACCACTACACCATGTCCCTAAGCACCTCATCCAAGCGTCTTTTAAATACCTCCAGGAATGGCGACTCAACCACTTCCCTGGGCAGCCTGTTCCAATGCTTGATAACCCTTTCAGGGAAGTAAAATTTCCTAATATCCAGTCTAAACCACCCCTGGCGCAACTTGAGGCCATTTCCTCTTGTCCTATCACTTGTTACTTGGGAGAAGAGACCGACCCCCACCTCTCTACAACCTCCTTTCAGGCAGTTGTAGAGAGCAATAAGGTCTCCCCTCAGCCTCCTGTTCTCCAGGCTAAACGACCCCAGTTCCCTCAGCCGCTCCTCATAGTCATTTTCTAAACATATCACAGACAACTCTCACTAAGGCATGTTTCAGCTGAACAGCCAACCTTTCTCATCAAGCAGTGCTACTGAAAGGACAAGAAATGCAAATCTGCAAAGCACTGAATAATTACAGTCACAGAGGGGAGGCTGTTTTCACAGCTATCTTACCACCCACATAGACGTTTAGATGTTAAGTCAGTACACTTCAGAAAAACCTTTGCAAAAATTGTTGTGATAGCTATACAAACCCCCCATTTCTTTAACTCCCTTCATCATCAGCATAGTAGCATAAACACTACAAGACAAGAGACACAGGTTATCAGCATAGGCAAAATATTGAACAGTTGGTCTTTTGCTTCCTGTCCTCACCTGGTAAGCAACACGTAGACCTAAAAGCTAATGTCTAAATCAGGGTCTCAGCATTATTAGCAGCGCAAACGTGCTTTTGGTCATACAAGAGCTGACTTCTCTCTAGCTGTCTGAAGTTCCAGGTAAGTCCCTTAAAACAAAGGGGTTTTTTCTCATTGTTTTTTAAGTCCCACACTGCCAAATAATTTATGATCTGATTTATTTCTTTTTCTTTTGGGTGTTGGGGGCAGGTGGCATGCAAACTCTCCTTAAGGGTCACATACGTTACGGTGATTGTACAGCTCCTAATGTGGAACATGCACATGAGATTCTGATGTGAATCAGAGCCTGTGTAGGTGATATGAAAATACATGCAGCCCATGGTTACTGGATTCCTACAGCAAGTGAACAAAATATCCAAAATATCCCACGCACATCAAAACGCACCATCATTCCAGGGAGTGCCTATCCCTGGGAGTGTCCACAAAGGGAATGTGGACAGATCCCAGACCTTAAGAAAGCCAACTCTGGCATGTTCTAAAGAAAAATGAAAGTAGGGGGATGGGGGAAGGTGTACAATGCAAGGGCTGTTGGTTCTGATTTTCAAGGACCTGAGCAAAAAAGCACACATAATGCTTTTCCACAGGACACAAATTTTGGCATTCTGATAACTGAAAAATCAAATAACTACTTTATATGAAGCAAAATAGAAAATCATGTCACCTGTTTGAGGTCTGTACTTTTTTATTTTGGAGTATATTCAACTTAAATTGTGTCTCTCTAAAATGTCATGCAGGAACATGGCAATTAGAGTTCAAGTACTTTATTTCTTCATTCCTTCCAATAAGCTGAGCTCCCTGATTAACTTACCTCTCCCACAACACACAGTTAGCAGGTGACTCCAATGGTGTGTTACATATCTCTGCCAGGAGACACTTGAGGTACTTCAGAAGTGGAGTAAACTGAACAAAGTCCTTAGCACTTGAAAAGGAAAGGGACACATATTACAACCCCCATAAGTGTCTGTGGTACTTTAAAAGAGAGATGTAGTATGAAAAACGTTGAAAGGAAACGTTTCAGGTGCAGGCAAAATAAAAATCCAAAACAAATAAACCTCCCAACAAAATGTTTCAGTTCAGGTCAAACTGACAAATGAAAATACTTTGCTATTTAGTGAAATAAAAAATTTTGGACAGGAAATTACTTTTTAAAATGAAAATATATTTCCTATTGATGTTTTTTTAGCTAGTAGTTCCCAGATGGTCTTTATTAGATACTAATCTCCTAGAAAGCCTTCATGAGATACTGCTGACTCCCTTAGGTCATGCTGAAAATCTCATTGGAAATAATGGAAAAAATAATTTTGTTTTTACACATATATGTACTTGGAAGAAAACCCCTAGGGACTGTATCCATTCTGATTACATTCAATTTACTCAAAATCAGATTGAAGTTACTCTTATCTGACATAATTTATCTACACATTTATGGATTGCTATACCTAATACTGATGATATACTCCTGTTCATTAATAATTGTTTGGAAAACATGGCTTCAGATCCAAGCTTTCAATGATGGTGGTGAAAGCTGCGATTTGGAAATGGGGCATTTCTTTAGGTTATTAGAGATTCATAAATCTCAGTGTTCATTAATTGGTAGATATAGAAGTTTAATGGGCATGGCTAATTTCTAATTTTTATAAGACAGTAACATTTCCAAGCCCACAGCCAATATGTACTGTGTGAATGTCATCTTGGCTTTCCCACTCCAGTACCAGCTTATAACCCAACAGATTTCTTCTGGGCTCTAAATCAAAGTTGTCTTTAAGGGTCACAGTCTTCAATTTTATGGTTCTTCTTGAGCAGTTCATCAGAACAATACTCCACAGAAGGGATAAATTTAATTCCCTCTTGCCCTTCTTGAGTGCTGCCCCTGCCACGGAGGAGGGAGGGGGCTCCCATGGGATCCCCCTTCCCTGGGAAAAACAGGTCTCTCCATGACAAGTCAAAAGTTCCTCCCCTCTCTGAAGACCTCCCATAGTTATTAAGCAACAAAGCATTTTAGTGAAAAGAAATAGAATAAAAGCAGTAATAAAACCCCGTATTACTGTTAGCTGTGGAAGGATAGGTAGGCAGTCTCATTTAATGTCTATATTTTCTAATTAGATCTATCACCAGCCAAAGCAAACTTTAACTCATTATTTAAGTTTGCCACTGTTTTGCCATAAGATGACATAGGCACAATTTTTTTTTTGGTTGCAAATTTACCGCAAGCCCATTGCATTCCGCCTGGGTTTAATATGGGTGTGTACACTATGAGTAGGTGTAAATGATCTTACAAGTTGGGAAAAATGTGATTTTGTTTGCATGCTTCCATGGCAATGCCTCTTTCCTCAAAAAAAAACAAAGTAAAATTTCAAACAGAACCTTTTATATCTTCTTGCAGAACAAATGCAATCAGTATGTTATTCAATATATACTGAATTTTCAGGAACGAAGAGGAAATAAGAATTATTTTACAAATGCTTATGATACACCTAGCCCTACTATTTCTTAAAATCTCTTTTATTACATTGTTTCCTCTCTAACCTGAGAAAACCAAAAAAGAGAATGTGCAGTAGAGGTTTGTTGCAATAATTGCCCATAGCATTAGCTTTAAATAACTGAAAGTAGTGGCTTTGCTATCAATGTTGTTACACTGTTATCTGTGCTGGTCACAGCTGCCTGCCTAGCATAATTAGGGACACCTAGTTGCTCATTCCCGTATACTAATATTTTGATAAACCACTTAGCTTTTGCTGACAACTGCAACTTACAGACAGGCAGGGTTGTTCATTTGGGATGTTTCTTAGGTCTGTCTTGATCTGGGAGAATGCAAGTAATTGGTGTTCAAACCACTAAACCTTGGTGTGAGCAAAATATTTTTAAAAGTCAATTTGTTTGGTTTTAAAGAACTAAGAGTCAACTAGAACATCTTATTTTGTCTCAGATTTAAAAACAAAATTACACAGATGCCTCCATCTTACTCACTACAGAAACACATCATCCTGAGGTAGAAAACTTCCCTGTATATTTTGAGGATTTAACAAGATGAGCAGACCTGCACTTGCTATAGTTAAGATTAAATGACATGCAAGGACTACTTGCAACAAATGAGTCTTACCAAGCCCCTTCCTGAAGCAGTCAGCAAAGGCTGTAGTGTTTTCCAGTTCTAAGGAGTCTGAAAGACATTTATTTTCATGAGACTCTCCCCAGACATACATGTCATAAGGAGGACTAGCATCCCAGAGGATGTATATACCTTATAAATTCAAAATTAGACCTTAAGTTCTTTCGGAGTCATTTTCCATTCCCCTGATGCTTTTTCCTCTTCATGGACACACAGATGCCAGACAGTGACATGAAGACCTTTATATTTTGATCATTCTCCAGAAATAGCCCTAGATGCAGTTCTGTAGATTTTATTTAACCTCTCTTAATTGCTGTTGGGAAGATGGGGATGTAATTTGATTGCCTTGTAACAGAAGAGAGCTGAGAATCACAAAAGTTTACAGCCTGAGAGAAAAAAGTGGATGGGGAAAAACAGTTTCAGCTGGATTTTTCTAAATAAATTTTTCTCCCTCTCAACACATGCACACATGGAGAACTATGTAAATGAAACCAATTGTATGACAAGCATATTAATGTTGCCCTAACTTGAAAATGAAATTTGCCTGAAATGGCAAGCCAAATTATACGTAATTAGAGTAGCCTAAACAAAGAAAAATTTAGAGACACACTGATTTGTCCTCATCAGCTCTCCCAGTGGATGGGTAAGATAATCAGATTGCAACTGTAGCCTTAATAAAGCTGCTATGGCACCCCATCTACCCCCACATCTACCCCTGCACTGCCCTGCTGTCCCACAGAGTTAATTTTTTTCAAGCCCTTCACGTCTTCCTGTGTGGGAAGCCATGATCTGTAACAGCAAGTTAATTAGTGGAAAAAAATTAAGCCAGTGCCTTCAGTGACAAAACATTCATTCCTTTGGCCTCACTGGTAGAACACAATGAAAAAAAAGAGGTGGTGGTGGTAGGGATATCCCAGGATTTTAATCCTTCCCCTTTGATAATCTACTTTTTAGCCTGGTTCTCCAAGTGCAAAATAAACAGTTTATGTTTACTGCTACCCAATTTCTGAACTGCAGATTGAATTTTCAACAGCATTGGATATACGGAAAGACTTCAAAGATTCAACATATTCTCTTATAATAAAGGAGAAAAGAAATAAAGAGGGACAGCCTATTCCTTCAATAAAAGATAAGATAACAATCTAAGCTCTGTTCTTGGTACATGAAAGAGAATTCACATAAATAAAATATTATGAGCACCCCCTCTCTGCCAAAACAATGCTGAGACTTTGGATGATAAGAGAGGATCCAACCATGGAATCTTCCAGCAACGCCGGCTGTTTGGTGCCGTTCCTCGTGCCCCGGCTGGGTGTTGTGCACTCTTAAACAGCTGGTGCATCCCAGGAACTACTGGCAAACTGACAATGCACCTGTAATAGAATACTTGCACCAATATAGCGGTGCACTTAGCATTATTAGTACGCTAATACATGTCTAGTTATTTTATAAATAGCGTATTGTATTTTATGGAGAAAATGATGAAACATTTGATTTTCCTTGGCACAAGTTCTAGATGTACAAACCCTAAAGTTTCCAGCAGGGTCTGAGAAATTCCCTGTGCTTCAACTCTCTCATAATCACTTAATTGTCTTAACTGTACTTAACTGTCCTGCTCTCTCGAGCAGATAAACCTCTGATTTACGCTCCTCCATCACAAGAACCAAAACAAGAAAAAAGTTCAAGGAAGTTAGTTTTGTTGGTTTTTTTACACACTGGTTCTTTCTTGCAACTTCAGTGCTAGGCCATAACATCTTGTATTAGGAACTGTGTGAATGGAGAAGTAAAAAACAACAACATATAAACCAGAAAATATTTTCTAAAGCAGAAAATGTCAAAAGAAAACAAACAAACAAAATTTTTTCCTTTCTGCTGATTGCAAAGAAAGGGGATACAGGAAAATAATTTTGGATTGACTCAGCATGAGGCAAACCTCTTATAATAGTCTTCTATTTAACTCTTTCACCATCTTCCTTCTCTCCTTAAAGGTATGTAAGTTGCAAGCTGGCAATACTATTTCAAAGTGAAGACAGAAGATGTTTCCTTTCAACACTTTTGCAGGAAAATGTGGGGAAATACTGTTTTGTAGTTTGCCCCTCTGCCCCCAAATTGACTGAATGTCAGCAAATGTTAACTACTTCCTTAATTCTCCCAATTTTTCAACAAATGTTCTTTCTATTTAAAGTCTGAGTTATTTCTAATCAATACTATCACAAAGAGTTGAGCACTATTAAGATTCTACTGGATATGGCTTTGCCAGAAGCCTCTGTATGTATATTTGATTTAGCCATTAAATCTGAGCCTGTATCTCCTTGTGACATTTTGCTCTTTTAACATTAATTTCTACAGTCCTTAGAAAATACACACATTGAACTCAGTAATACCCTGTAAATCTTGGTTGACATCAAGGCAATTGCGCAGTATATAAATCTATATTGACCTAGGTCCTTTCTCTGACTCATTTTCTTCTTTTCTCGTTTATGAAAAAGAAAGACCTCAAATGCTTTTCTTCATTGTATCTAACCTTTTTCTGTTTTATACTCAATCTGCTCCATAAGTTCTTGAAACACCTACATAAATATATCAAAATATATGTTATGTTACTGAAAGGAAACACACCTTGAAAACTGTAGATTGGTCATTGTTCAATGCTGTCTACTTTCTAGACAGGGACATTAATATAAAAAGAAGGTTATTGAGAAATTACAACGTAGCCTGAAGAGGTTACAGATTTAACAGGGATGGTGGCAGCATGAAAATTGGTGAGAAAACCCCTTCTGGGATGCCCACTTGATACAGATGGTCTTGCCCTGTGCTGATGACAAAACCGTTCAAGCATACACATGTGTGTATAAAACACTGTCCTTTTTTTTTTCCCCAGGTTGTCCAGTTCTCAACATCATTCAAAACATACCTCAAGTCCATTAGAATTGTTAAATCATGTTCTAAATTCTTTTGCCCCTCTCTTTGTCCTTCTCTCCGTTACTCCTGTGTATTGGGCTCTAGGACAACACACCGCAGATATTTCATAGAATCATAGAACAGCCCAGGTTGGAAGGAACCTCAAAAGATCATCTGGTCCAGCCTTTCATGGGAAAGGGAGCCTAGATGAGATTATCTAGCATCCTGCCCAATCACATCTTGAAAATATCCAGTGATGGGGACTCTACCACATCCCTGGGGAGGTTGTTCCAGTGATTGCTTGCTCTCATTGTAAAAAATTTCTTTCTTATGTTGAGATGAAACATCTCCCAGTGCAACTGGTACACATTGCCCCTTGTCTTCTTCTCTATGTGACTCATTGTGAAAAAAGAGCCTCCATCCTCTTTGTAGCCACCCCTTAAGTACTGGAATACTGTGATGAGGTCCTCCGAGCCTTCTCTTCTCCAGGGACAAGAGACCTAACTCTTTCAGTCTTTCCTCATAGGGCAAGTTCTCCAGCCCTTTGATCATCTTCATGGCCCTCCTCTGGACCGTCTCCAGTCTGTCTGTGTCTTTCTTGAATTGTGGGGACCAGAACTGGACACAGTATTTGAGGTGTGGCCTGACAAGTGTTAAGTAAAGTGGCATGATCACGTCTCTATCTCTGCTAGTAATGCCCCTGCAGATACAGCCCAGGATCCGATTTGCTGTTGTTGCTGCAGCGGTGCAGCTGACTGCTGATTCACGTTCAGCTTGTTGTCCACCAGGACCCCCAGCTCCCTTTCAGCAGGGCTGCTCCCCAGCCACACAGATCCTAGCCTGTATTGGGCTCTTTGGCTATGTCATCTCCGGTGCAGGACCTTGCACTTGGCTTTCTTTGTTAAACTTCATGCTGTTCTTGCCTGCCCACTCTTCCAGCCTGTCCAGGTTGCTCTGTAAGATGGCTCTCCCTTCTGACGTGTCTGCCTCACCAGCCAGTTTGGCATCTCAGCAGACTTTGTGAGGGTGCTTTCAATCCCATCATCCAGTTAATTTATGAAGATGTTTAACAGTGTGGGGCCCAGTATCGACCCCTGGCAGAACGCCACTTGTGACAGGCTGCCAGCCTGAGAAAAATGAACTGATCACCATTTATTCAATCCATCAGCTTAAAGATGTACACAAGTCTCATGATGAGCCAAGTTTGTGTGAGGTGGGTTTGTGAGCCCTTTTCATATTACTAACAGCTTGTTCTTTGGAAAGAAGACAAGCTATGTAAGTGCTGTTAGTACAGTTACAGACTAGATGAAAGCTGCACAGCTGTAACACAATGATACATTGATAGCAATAAAGCAGCAAGGCCTCAGGGCTAAAGCACCAGGCAGAAACCTAAATTCGAAGGGATTTCCCCCATTAGCTTGTGAATTGACTTCTCTTGATCTCCATTTCCTTGGTGGTGAAATGGTTCTAATGATGCTCACTTACTTTATAAACTGCTTTCTGCAGATGGAAGAGGCTGTATAAGACATAGGTGACCTTGCTATGGAATGGGTCCTCAAGTGGCACGCCAGAATGCTTTCATTTTACATGATTCTTCTTTGCATAATACAAAGAGGACCTGAATATTAGCTGCTTTATGTCTGGAAATGTATGTTTTTTCCAGGGCAGTAATTACTTTCTAAGGTGTGTGGTTACTGGGAACAAGTACAACTCCCTGGTTATCAGTGTACAGAGAGCACGGAAAGAAGGACAAGTCATAGTGCAAAGGTTATTGCTGAACCAGCTCTCTTTTCAGCCTCAGATCTCACTGATCTGCTGATCACTTCTTGTATTAAATCATTACTGACTGAAGTCAGATAGTGTAGTGTTGCCCATTACACTATCACTTGGAGCTAAATATGCGAAGTCTGTTGTTTGTGTGCATGCTAAATTCCATGCTGTATTGTCCACATGACAAGCTACCTTTCAGTTTGTGGTTTTTTTGTGTTTTTTTTTTTGTTTGTTTGGTTTTTAAATATCTCAAACCATTTTCTGTCTTTACGGCTTATAAAAGCATATGTGTCTATTTCTATCACTTTCAGTGCAGAGTAAATAGGAAGCTTTAAAATGTGAGTAACAGACAAACTACAAAAGTGAAAGGCACTGATTTGAAGTGTCTCAGGCCAAGAAAAACTCCGTGGTTTGTTTTCTCTCCTGTGGCTTTAAGTCAGTATTTTGAGAGCAAGAATCACCATAATTCTTTGCATTCCTAATATATTACCACTGAGAAAAATATGCAGTTTCTTCTGAAAATGAGTTGAGAAAACTGTTATGTAAACATGACAGAGAGGCCTGCTGCTCTGGGGCAAGGCCATGTCATGCTGCAAACACGTGTGAAAGGGGGGAAAGTTTTAAGCATGTTTTTGGGAGCTTTTCCCATTTTCCTCCCCAATCCATTTATCTGAATTCTTTGTACTAGGCTGAAGCAGCTCTAACTTCACATGCACGTAAAAGCTCCGGGATCTCCTCTTCTTAACATGGACATTTAACCTCCATCCTCATTGTATTCAAGGAGCTAACGCTCCCCGGGTTATCCTTTAAAGAGGGAAGGTGCTTGTACCTCTTCTTACAGAAAATGAGAAAAATGAAGCACAGAGCAAGGAAGGGCTACATCTGAAGAGCACTGAAGTAAATCCAGAACCCAACAGCACGGTTTCACAAGCTCTACAGTCTGGCTTACGGCCGGGTATTGCCAAACTGCCATCCCTTCCAGCCTCCCTCCACTACCATGTTGCTCTCCTTGAGCTGGAGCCAAGTGCTCCTGTGAGTACGCTCAGCTGATTCAGCTCGTGGATTGATCTGGAAATAAGGAAATTTTGATGGACAAGATGAGGACACGTTCTTACTGACTTTCATGAGCATCACTGAAATGGATTTTTTCCCGTCTATTTGAAAATTTTGGTAGAAGTGAACATTTTAGCAACCCTAATTACATCCTTACAGCAGAATAATGTTCCATGACCAGTTTTAAATGCCACAGATTCCAAGATATGCTCTCACTAGTGGACACAATACATCCAAATCAAGGGGAATGCAAATTGTCATGTTAGCATGATCACGCTGCAAAGTAAGCTTACCATAGACAGCTAATTTCTCACTAAAATTACCTCTAATAAATGAAGATTTAAAATATCAAGCTCACTATGATCATGTAGAACAAATAGAAAAAAATACGTACTGTAGTCTGACATGGAGTTTCCCCCCGCCCCCCCCGCCCATTGCTCCCTGTTTGCATGGTCTTTCCATTTAGGTGTGCACTTGGGCACGGCAGGAAGGAAAAAGTTTGGGCCCCATGCTAAGCAGATCTAACCATATCTTTACTACGGCAGATGGCTGAAAAACAATGCGACTCACACAGCTAGTACTGTGTATCTGATCGCTAACCAATGCGGTGCAGACAAGTCAACCCCAGGTCCCTCCTGAAAGGACTGTGGCACCACCTACGACAGCGACAATTTCAATGGCTTAGACACCCTGGAGCAAAATTATGAACAGAGCCAAGAGAGGCACAGTGCCAGGGTTTTGATTTTCTTTGCAGCTTGACCAATGGCTACTGTACCAATAGCCGTGTGTAGTTATGGCTGGAGGAACTGCATGCTTACGGTGACAGAGAAAGTTTGTGGAGGAGCTAGGAATGGAAACCATGTTGTCTACGGCTAAGCTACAGC
Source organism: Mycteria americana (assembly GCF_035582795.1). Classification (NCBI taxonomy): domain Eukaryota; kingdom Metazoa; phylum Chordata; class Aves; order Ciconiiformes; family Ciconiidae; genus Mycteria; species Mycteria americana. The sequence continues at coordinate 57,959,750 of NC_134396.1, forward strand.
CCTGAACATTTGGGGATCCCACTTTTTTGCTAGAACCCAATGCATGGGTTGAAGACATCTTGCAGCTACGTTATTGTGAAATACCTCTCTGACCATATATATATATACATATATGTAAGGCCAAAAAAGGTGAAAGTCTGCACAAGATTGTGCAATGCACTAGAAAATGTCACCTCTCAAAGACCACCGGCCTGAGCCAGCTGTACCCTCTCCATCAGGGAGGAGCAAGGGCCACTGCTCCCTGGCAGACGGGGAGCTGGCGGCCAGGACAGGGGCCTTGCCAGCCACAGCCACAGCCCAGATCGTGAGGCGGTATGGTGGTGATGAGGCAGGTCCGAGGTGAAGCCAGGAAGCCAGCCTGCTGCTCAGGGTCAGGACCAAGCCAGCGGCTGACAAACAGATCCCATGGTGATGGGCAGAGGCCAGAAGCCCCCAGGTCAGGGTCTGGCTCAACACATCCTTGTCCAAGCAGAGGCATGGCTGTGGCTGAGCCATGGCAGGAGGCACCAAAGGGTCATGGCTGAGCTTCAGTCGGTGCCCGGGGGTGGGGGTGAGGGATAGAGGTCCCAGGCAAGGCTGGTCAGGGCCATTAAGGCTCACTGATGCCTTCAGGTCCTTGACGCTCTTGAGGCAGTGTGTTCACAACCTTGATATTTAACGCCAAGAGAAAGCCCGTGTCCTTGCGCTGGAGTATAGCCCTCCAGTCCTTCTGGGAGGTGTCAGGGCGAGACCTTACAAGGAAGATCTTTGTGAAGTTTCTCTAGGGTTAACGGAGGTCATGATCTCCAAGCGGTGTCTGGATGCTTTCAAATACAAAGCTGTGGGCTTCTGTTCCCCCGGTGTTTTATTGTACTGGTGAATGCTATGCAAGGACAGTTGCAGCCACAAAGGCCTCTCAGTTAAGTAGGTGGGGTACTCTCATCCCAGTGTCTTCTTCCCTGAGGCAGGTGTGGAGCTGCTGCAGCTCCAGCTTCACCAGGTGCGGCATGCTGTGCAGCAGATGCGGCCTATTTCGTCTACGTATTTGATCTATATATGAAATTAACCTTACAAGAAGGTTTGCATTAAGAGTAACAGTCATCAGGAGACAGAAGAGCTCAAGGGATGCTTCACACCTCTGGGTCACTAGATCGAAACAAGCTCACTCCAGGTCAGGTGTGATGGAAACCTATCTGACGTGTTTTTGGTAGGCTCTGCCGGCGAGCCGATGAACAGACAGCTCCAGGGACTGATCTACGATACCCTCCGTAGGATAGCTTCTTGAGGTCAAGGTTGTAAAAGCACAATGTCAAAGCAGGGGAAGAAAGCTTATACTGCTGTCTCTTGTCGATGTTTGTTCTCCAGGTAGATATAAGGTTTCATTCCCCCTGCTGAAAAAAGGAGTTTTACCTTTCAGATATACTAATTTCCCTTTTGAGTTGCTTTTGCTTGAGATTCTTTATATATTCCCCTCAAAGGTGAATGGAGTGTTGCCTTTTTGATACAAGTTTTATAGTATCCAAGCCCAGTTTCCTTGTAGAAGTGACAATGGCATCTTCAGGTCTTCAACCTTGCCAGACTACTTTATAATATTAATGTGCTTACATCATCCAAAGATACTTTTCCTTTGACAAAATTACTTGAACAACCATTTCTTAAAGAGCAAATTATCTATAGTTAATGCAATTCTCAGTAAGCAAAAGTGTGTAGTTGTGGAAACCAAAAAATAAATTATGGCTTTCTTGATATCAGTGGCACTTTTCTTCTCTCCTTTAAGTACATGCTAAGGCATTTAAAGCTTAGTATCGGGGTTTATTCCTAATTGGCTTGGTCATTGAGAAAATACTGCATTGCTGAAAACAAAGAGTATTTTGTGATCATAGTAAGTCATCTAAATTTTGAAAGTCCCTCAAGGGGAACTACAGTTTAAAAATACGGGATAAAAATCACTTGCAATTTTGCAAGGTGAGGACATGTCAAGTGAAGTAAGTGAGTTAGTCCTGTATACGGGAAAGGAGAAATAAGAAGATTGGAAAATGGCAGACACTGGAGCGTGGGTAAGCGGCAGGCCTGGAAGCTGAAGCCATTTCTTTTCACTGAGATTCCAGCACGGTATTAAAGAACGAAAACGCTAACGCATACTCCTACACATTATCACTATTATTACTCCTTTGTTGAGTAAGGATAGCTACGGTTTTTTCCCTGTTTTGATGCCTTATTGTCCCCTGCTATAAGAAATATTCGGCGGGGGGCCTCCGCGGCCCCGCTCTCCGGCCGTGCGCGGTGGCCCGGGAGGGGAACCTGCACTGGGGGAGGATTCGGGACTCTGCGCGGGCGGGGCTCTACTCCGTTTGCCTCCACCCGGGGCGTGCAGGCAGGGAGGCGGCAGGCAGGGGTCAGGCAGGAGAGCAGCCGGCAGGCCGGGGGCAGGCAGCAAGCAGCCGGCAAGCGGGGGCCGGGCAGGCCGCAGGCCCCAGGCGGGCAGGCCGCAGGCAGGCAGGCGGGGGCGGGGCTGGCAGGCAGGCGGGGGCGGGGCCCGGCGGAGGGGCGCCGCCGCGCCCCCACCAATCGGCGCCGGCGGGAGGGGGGCGGGGCGGGGACGGGGCGCGGCGGCCATTGCCGCGCGCCCCCGCCCCGCCCCGCCCCCGCCCCGCCCCGCCCCGCCCCCGCCCCGCCCCGCCCCCACCCCCACCCCCCACCCCCGGGCGGCCGCCGGCCATGCTGGGGCTGCGTCGCGCTGCTGCCGCGCTGCTGCCGCTGCGGGCCGGGGCCCCGGCAGCCGCCATGTCTACCCTGCTGGTCAGCCAGCCGCGCTACGCCTGGCTGCGGGAGCTGGGCCTGCAGGAGGAGAACCCGGGCGTGTACAACGGGCGCTGGGGCGGCGGCGGCCAGGTGCGGGCGGCGGCGCGGCCTGCGGTGGGGAGCGGGCCCGCGGGAGCCGGGTCCGGGGAGGGGGGCGGTGGGGCGGCTGGGCTTGCTGCGTTGGGTAAAGGGGCAGCGCGGCCCCGCTGCTCATCCCCCGCCTCCTGCCCTAGGTGGTGACGACGTACTGCCCCGCCAACAACGAGCCCATAGCCAGCGTCCGGCAGGTAAGCGCGCCTCGGCCCGGCCCGGCCCGGCCCGGCCCGGCCGGGGGAGCTCGGGGGCAGGCACCCAGCGGCTCCCGGGAAGGGAGGAGTCCTCTGGCCCCCGTGGCCGGAGCGGGGGGCGTTTGGGCGTCGGTTTGGGAGCTGCTCCTCCTCTCGACCAGGTTCGCGAAGGGCACGAACCCGCCGGGGTGGGTGCCGGCAGGGCTCTAGGGGATGTCGAATCCAGAGGTGGTTGGTGGAGCTCGTCGCAGCTCGGGCCGTCTGCTGGAAATAAGCCTGTGGCTTTTCTGGGAAGGAAAACAGGCTGTTCGCCTCCCCCCCGCAAGCGGTGTTGGGAAGGCCGAGGGCCTCTCCGGCCCGTTTTCGTCTGTTTGCAGAGGGGGCTGCAGGAGGGGGGTGGATTGCGGCTGTTCCGTGGAGCTGAGCGGCCGGGGGGAGGTAGGAAGGAGAGCAACGTGGCATTCACGTGCTAAATCTGTGGAGGCTTTTAGTGTGAGAACAGTGCTGTGGCACTAACCTACTCCTTTCATATATTAGGATTCGATGAGCCCTTGATGTCCAGTGAGGCTGGTGGAGTGGGACAGTCCTCACAGCCTTTGTTTAATGTTGTTAATAGTAGTAGTATCTCAGATAAAAGAAAAGATATGAATATATGATAAATGCCTTCCTTATAACTATTCTTTATAGAGCATCCTTTGTTATATGAAGGAAAATATCTACTCATGGGTTTTTTTGTTTAGGCAGCACATATGCTTTTTCATCAACAGTAAATTCAAGGAACTCAACATGCCATACTGGGGCCAAACTATGGCAGGATATAAACTTCCTGTGGAATTGGTCTTCCGTAGTGCAATACTATCCACTAGAAATGTCTTGAGTTGGATGCAGAAGCTTTTCTGTGGCTTTTGTTTTGGGGTTTTAGTTTTCCTAACTTTTTCTTTGACATGCTTCTTCGTGTAGGCTAGTTTGGAGGATTATGAAGAAACAGTAAAGAAGGCTAAAGAGGCATGGAAGGTCTGGGCTGATGTAAGTTAACAGAAACTTACCTTTTATAACATATCTCTGGCAGGTGAAGGCCGTTAAATTGCCCTGTCAGGTGGTGATGTAAAAACGCGTTCATATTGTGTATGTTGCATTAAAGCAAAAATCTGCAATGAGGACCTCAAGAAACAAACCCAGACAACTTGCACGTTACCATTGAGGTACAAAGATGAGGACATTGACTTGCGGAAAATGTTTGTTTTGAAAAGCCTGGCATATTTACCCAGGTTTGTGCCTGTAAACCATTGCCTACAGGTCTGCTGAAGTTCAGAAACCTTGTAGCGAGCAAATTATCTCTGTGGGTGTGTTTAACTTCACCTTGCCACATGCTTTCTCCTGCAAGAACTCTGCAGAATATTTGGATACCTAACTTGTGGTGATAATCTTGTTCTCATGGGGTGAGGAAGACTGCTGGTTTTGAGTGTGCTTTTTTTGTTTGCCAGCTGTCCTGGTATTTCACAAAACAGCTACGTTACTCCAAAACCTTAGTGTTACGTTGCTGTGTCAGACAATAGCTAAGCTATTTTTCCTTAGCAAGCTGTAGTTCTCAGCATCCCTGTAAAACCTATGTCCAGCCAGCATCCATTCTCTTGCTGGCCGTGCCAGGTTTGGTTTTTATAACTACCTGCCACTTCTTTGATACAAGCTGAAACCGGAATTTGTAAGGTATTGGGCATTCTGTATTTTATCCAGCAAAGTAGTTTGCCTTGCCTGAAGAGAACAAAGTTTAGGACAAACACAACAGCTTCCTCAGCTTCCTTGGGATATGTTTGTACGTGTTCCTTTGTTACAGTTTATTAATATAATGTTGGTGAGTGCATGCCAGCTCCTAATGTGTTTGGAAATAATCTGAAAGCAGTCTAACAGATAACAAAGAATCAACAGATGAAATGCTTTAAAGCCTCATCTCAAAGCTGTTTGGTTTTAGTTTGTGGATTTTGTTTTTTTAATGAGCTTATCTGAAAGATTTTGCCTGTAAAGAGATATGCTTGCATGGTTTATGTATTCGTCACTTCTGTCTTTCCAGCTGCCTGTTCATCAGCAATTTCTAATCCTGTAAACCCTGTCTCATGCATATGGCTTATTATTGATCCTGGCTATTGATTATTATCTAACATATTGATACCACATTAAAAAAAAATCTATTAATGTTTGGTATATGGGTTTAATTTGCCCATGATCGAGGCTTCTGTGTGTCTCAGCATCTGCTAACAAAATAAATGTCAGCAGCCATTGTCATACTGAAACAACAAGTTTCAAAATGTGATGTTAAGTACAATTCAGAAGCTCAGAAACCAGTTGAGTTTGCCTGTATAAAAAAAGCACTTGTTTCTTGAGGTGCAGCTGATTGTTTGGGGGCATTGTGGGTGGTGTAGCTAAACAGAAGTAGCAGAACTAATAATCTGAATGTTTCTGGCAATATTTGGTGGAACTCAAATTTTGAACAGACATAAATGTGTGCAGTATTATCAGTCTCTGTGAGGCAGGAAACAGTTTCTTGTAAAGTAGTGCACGTGATAAAAATGAACAAGTAAACGATGTCTTGGGAAGATAGGGGGAAAAGCACAGCAATCAGTGATTTCTTACTGCAGTGATAGAAAACTAGCAGTTTATATGCAGCAGAAGTCACAGATGTTCAATCTTAAATAGATTCTTCTGTTTTCTTTTGTTTTGACTAGATCCCTGCACCTAAGCGTGGAGAAATAGTGCGACAGATTGGCGATGCCCTGAGACAAAAAATCAAAGTTCTAGGAAGCTTGGTAAGGTGTTTTAAGAAGCAGCTTAACTTTGCGGGGAAGAGGGGGGTGGGAGCATGTGTGTCAAAACTTTTTCTTGGTTTTTAACGTACCACTCTGCAATACTAACCTTAATAATTGTTAAAATACTGTTAGTTCTGTTAGCTTGCCTAAATAACTGTTAATTAAAAAAAGGAAAAGGAAAAAAAAAAGTGAGATTGCATTCTGGCATCCTACACTGAAAGCGATAATATATACCAGGAAAAGAAAGTGTAATTCATTCTGAGCCTGTACTCTGGCCAGGAGGAGTGTTACAACTGTTGCCCTGCTGTTTTCCCACTTGCCTGTCAGATAGGGCACTGTCTGATACTAAAAGTGTCCTGAAAAAGACCTTGCTCTAATACAGAGCTTTTAACCTTGAGCTCTTTCTGGTGATCTGCAGGATTTTGTGAACTGACATGTGGAGGTATAAGGCTTCAGAAGGTGAGATGGTCTTAATGAGATCTTGCAGTGCTGTGCGGGACATAAAGGTTGAAGGACCGCTCCTTCAAAACACTTGCTAGTCGCTAGGGAAGAAAAGGAGACAAGCGGGGAACTTGCCACTTGCCTTTTACAGGGCTTGCCTGTATGTGCTGCTATTCAGAAACAGCTGTCAGTGAATAACTCCATGTGTAGTCAAACCCATATTGTTAACCTACAAAACTTTGTTCTGCTCTTTCCCTTGATGTTGTCTCCTCAGAAGAGTTTCTGTGGTGGAATTGGAGTGCTAACATACTTTTGTATTCAAAAACGGTACACTGTGGACCGACAGAATGTGGTCCAGAGTGGACCAATACAGTTTGCTGTATGTTCAAAGTGTGGACAGACAGAAGTTGAAGTTTGCTGTATGTTCCTTGGACAAAACTTGTTGCTCATTGCCAGAGCATTTTTCTAGCTTTCCCAAACAGATAATAAGTCTGTTCAGCCCTTCCAGGATAGGGAAGAGCGTTAGGGTGAAAGCGGTGCAGTAGGTATCCAGGTTTTAGGACTTTTCCTGGCCTTAGGATATGTAAAACGCAATGGTATGGCAACTCACCTTTTCATATGCTGTTGGAAATTTCCAGCCTCACCTCAGAATGTCCTTGTTAAGTATCCAGATGTATCTCTACTGCACTTACAGACTCACCACTGTGTTTCTTAGTAAATATGTCTGATGACCCTCCATTTCTGATCACAGATAGGGGCTATTCCTTCTGTGTCAAGATGACCACAGGCATCATAGAAATACCTAGACATTTAGTCACCTTTATTTTAACCTTGGCATGGAGAATAAAATCTTGTGGCAATTCTTTGAACCTGATTCCTCACTTAACAGCTTTTTCAAAGTACAATTATCAATCTAAAGTGGTAGGTGGTATCTACATGAAAGTCGCACCTCGGTATCAGAGGATGACTGTAAAATTAAGTGAGAGTAAATGAGTGACTTCTGAATTCTGAAATTAGTGAATTATCTCACTTTTGGAGGAAGATGTCTTCAAATGCCAGCTTATTCTCATTGATAATCTCTATGTCTGCTGTGTACATCTAACATGCTTTTAACAGAAGGACATAGCTTAGAATTGACTTCAGTTAAAAAAAAAAAAATCCTGAACATCCCAGGTTGCTAAAATACTAAAGATGTGTAGACATTTTCAGCAGCGTCTGAAAATGGGTTCTCTCAAACTCACTTTGAGATGTTGTAAAATTAGTAGTTTGCTTATGAAAAAAGTAAATGACCATTTTCCTTTGCTGGAGCGGTGTAGTCCCTCTTTTCCAATTTATTCCACGCTTGGTCCACAATGTGTGTAAACGTCCTGATGGAAATTCAGCGTTTCATTGATCTGAACCTATGAACTTCATTATTATTGGACATTCCTTTCGGTACATTATTTTTAATTTCCTCTGTTCATTAATTTCCTCTTCTAATTTCCTCCTATTGTATGGGAATGTGACTCCTGTCTAGTTGTCTGTTGTGTTCTTTCTTTAAGCTGTGAATAACTCAGGAAGAGGTGAATCTCTTCTAATGAAAAAATGTGTATTAAATCTTACTTGGTGTACAGATATACCTGACATTAGTGGGAGACAAAATGTATTGGGGATGCGAGGGAATTTTTTAAAAAAGAATTTTGCTTGCTCTTAATTTTTTCAGGTCTCTTTGGAAATGGGAAAGATTTTTGTCGAGGGTGTTGGGGAAGTGCAGGAGTATGTTGATGTCTGTGACTATGCTGTTGGTTTGTCCCGAATGATTGGTGGACCTGTTTTACCTTCAGAAAGTAAGTATGTGTCTGTGTATGTTGCGGGTTTTTTTTGTACAAAAGAAGAGATGGAGATGTATCTTAAATATACAGTGATGGAGTGCAGCAAAATCTCTGTACTGTGAGTTATTTAGGGAGCGTGTTGTCTAGGAATAGATGTGCTGGTCAGCAGTAGGGTCATCTAATGAAGTATCTAGCCTGTGGCATACAGCAAGAGAGGCAATAGATTTTTCTCTCCACTCTTTGAAGCATTAGATTCTCTTTGATTTCTTTGTTAATGAAGGTGCTAGAGAAAAGTATGTAAAAAGTTCAGCAGTGTACTTAGAAATGAGACACCTTTTTGTCAGTTACTGATTAGCAGACAATCACCATTCTGTTAACTGAATAGTTAAAATAGTAAAACTTCATGTTGTCATGTTACGAGGTTTTTCCACAATCTAGCTAACCTTGTTCCAGTAAGCTGCAGAGCACATACAATACAGCTCTCCGCAAGCTAATGCTCTGATGGACAGAGGAGTGATGCCAGGCCCCTTGCTCACATGGTTTCTTTTTTAAAAAAACATTAAATGGATGCAAAATGCATTATGTTGTGTCTTTGCCTTCAGGACCCGGCCATGCCCTTATAGAGCAGTGGAATCCCGTTGGGTTAGTAGGAATCATCACGGCCTTTAACTTCCCTGTAGCGGTTTATGGGTGGAACAGCGCAATTGCAATGATCTGTGGAAACGCTTGCCTCTGGTAAGATACAGCTCTCCAACATGCTAACAGTATTTTAAAATTAGAGAGCTATTATCTCAGGCATGAAATTGTTATCAAATGTCTGATGTTCTTGTGTATTTGGTTCTATCTCATGTAGGCTTAATTTCTATTTATTTTTAGGTTCACTTGTAGTCAAAGAGCTTTGTTTTGTTTTGTGCTAACCTCTTTTATGAGGTATTGAGATTCAGACCTGTCCAGGACTTAGCCAAATGGCCTGTTATTAAGGAACCCAGGTTGAGGTCTTGGAGCAGTGATAGCGGACAGTTAGTATTTTCAGAATCGGTACAGCTAAAATTAAGAATCTAAATAAGTAGCTTTACTTCCTCTCTCTGCTCCTGTTCCACTTTCATTTACCTGCTTCACTGTAATGTCTGGCATAGCTCTTGTTCATGTGGATTTCAGTAGAAGCTCTGAATACTCAACTGTGAAAAGAAACGCTTGAGTTCCTGTCTTAATATGCACCTGAAAACCAGCCTAACCACAGTGTGCTGTATTTGAGAGAGCATAAAAATTGCATATTTGAATTATTTCTTATTCTTGAAGAATTGAACAGAAAATAATGTCATTCTTTTTTTTAAATTTTTTTTCTTTTTAGGAAGGGTGCTCCTACAACGTCCCTCATTAGTGTTGCTGTTACGAAGTGAGTTCTGGTTTCTTTGCTTTCTGTTTTGCTTTTTAAACGACTTCTTTTCTGTTTGAGGTAGTGCTTAGTGGTCAGAAGAACTGCTTTCCCCTTGTTACCTAAGAAGTAACAGTATATATAGGATGTTAACTATACTGTTGGCCAGTTTTTTCTGGGACCAGGGCTGTGCTTCTGCTGAAGTAGAGCTAGCTGTGTGGTTTGCTTCCTTGTAGAAGAGGAATTGCTCATGAAATTCAGTTTCCCTCAATCATGCACTCATGCTTCAGAATCATCCCTTTTTTTGGGAGTCTCAGCCCAACATCATCACCCGGTTTCTTGGCAAATTTTTCTGGCTGGCTGTGTAGACCTATATCCTGAAGATGCCTTCACACAATCTGTATTATCCAAACTTAGTAACACCTTAGCATGTGTTTCCAGGGTTCAAAACTAATTCTTGATAAAAAGGAGAAGAACTCCAAAGAATTAATATCATAGTGATACTTATTCTAGGTTTATTGTTACTTTGCTTACTATATTAGCATTTTAAATACTTATCTATTGTGTGCTATGAATAACATTTATTTTTAAATGCTACATATAAATAGGCCCCTTTAAAATAAGTAATTAGTAAGTCTTGTAGCTTTAATATTAACTCCTGAGAACAACCACCCCAAACTACTTGTGCGTATTTTATGTAACTCCATGAAGTTATATAAATGTCTCTTTCTAATGATGAAAGACTGTATGGCCAAGGTTTTTACATGCTGATCTAATGCTTGTCTGTGCCAGTTGTGTGGATGCATGATGACTATATTTTTGAGTCTTACTTCTGTGTGAGCTATGGTTGTAACACCAAAGTCCTTGATGAAAGAAGTGTGTTATGTATTGTACAAACTACACGTCAATTAACTGCAAGACTGCTGCTTTTTAAAAATCTGTGGCTTCTTCATGTGCATGGTCAGACAGTTTTAATGGTTCATTCCCTAGTATATGCACCTGTCAGAAATCTCTGACGTTTTTTCATCTTTGGTTCTAGGATAATTGCCAAAGTGTTGGAGGATAACAAAGTGCCTGGAGCAATCTGTTCTCTTGTTTGTGGTGGAGCAGACATTGGGTAGGTAACATTTCTTGTGTTTTATGAAGATGTATAGAGCATAAAGAATATTCTTTGAGGTACTTCTTGTAAAGTTATTCTGATCTCCAGGAGTTCCCAGTACATGCATGTACCTGTTGCCATCATTTTTATCAACTGGTCTGAAACTCTGGCCTTGCTGTAAATACAATATGTATTTCTACTTGCTGTTGTGAGATCAGCTGCTAACAAGTAACTTATCAGATATTTAGTGAAGAGAGATGACTAAGTTTATATTCTACTTCTGCATATGCCTACACCCAAAGAATACAGCTAATGTTAAATTCCACTCATCATGTTCTTAAGAGCTTTCAATTTCTAGCCCATTGGCCTTTTGGACCACTTGTGGAGGAGAATACTTCCCCATTTTCCATGCTCACATAGGAGTCTGCACTTGCTCATAGATGCGTACCTGTGCTTAGAAGCTGTACAAATCATATTGTTTTGTTTGATTATTACAATGTGGAAATTCCCAGTACAAATATGTATTCAAATGTATCTTTTGAGCATTTCAAGAGAAGACAAAACAGAGGGTAAGCATTAAAAAAAGTCATAGGTATGCATATTTTCTTAGGGAACATAACAACTGGAGCTGATCTCACTATGTACTTTAGATTGAATTTCAAAATTAGTACAGGTTATGCTCTTATGGTCTGAAAAGGGGGAGGGAAACAAGGCGTTTCCCTTTTCTGACTAAGAAGCAGCTTTCCTGCTGTCTGCTCAGTCACTTACCTGATGTTTTCAAAGAAGTAGCTCTGTCTTTAAAAGATCTCCCTGGCTGAAGTTGGCTTGTATGGAAGGCGCAAGCAGCTTTTCCAGCTGTCTGCTCCTCCGGTGAACATGGTGGTATATCTCCCATTGTGCAGGACAGCAATGGCGAAAGATGAGAGAATGGACCTGTTGTCCTTCACTGGCAGCACGAAAGTGGGCAAGCAGGTAGCACTCATGGTTCAGGAGAGATTTGGTGAGTGTGTGGGGTCTCCTCCACTTCATTTCTTTCCGTGGTTGGGAAAGGCAGGGGAGCCCCATCGTATTTTAAAATAACAGCTTGTTTCTCTTGCCTCTTGTGTTACCTTTTTTTTTTTTTTTCTTAACTTGGTGGAAATAGGATGTTGAAACTGCTCAGAGCTAGATACTGCATTTTTCAGTTAGTTCTGTCACAACTCAGTGTTTTTTCCAGGGTATCCAAAAATCCATGGTCCTACAGTTAATTCTGGGGGTATTCCATGAATACCATTGTATGGAGATTGTCAAGATGAACAGCCAGGGCCTATGGTCTTTTGGCAATGTGCTCATCGAGAAGTGCCCCCTTACTACTTATGAATACAGGAGGAAAGTTATGATTTTTGAAGTGCTGTTTTTGTTGTAAATATTTAAAAGTGTACAGGCATGAGTCCATGCACAGCTGCTGGATTCTAACTCTGTAGTTTTAAACAGAAAACGGTGTGAACAGGATTTTCTCATACATTTGAAGTTCATGGGAGTGTAAAAAAAACAACCAAACAAACAAAAAAACCAAACCCAAAAAACCCACCACCACCACCAACAAAACAACAACAAAACCAGAACAGACTGCAGAGGTTAATCCAGAAGTAGATGGTGATTCCTGCTCTCAGATTTGAGATAAAACAGTTGCCAGAGAAATAAATAAGCCTGGTTAAATTTTATGTATGCATTTTGATCTCCATAGTACCTCCTCCTCTTCTTTGTCTGCATCATACTATTTATGTTGCAACTTTCTCTGTTTTCCTTTCCAGTGCTATTTTTGCCTATTTTTTAAAGCCTCTTTCTGCCCTAACTGCTCTCCAGGTATCTTTCTTCACAGTATGTGACAGATGTAGTATTCGGTGTAATTTTCTGCTTTAGCTAGAGTGATTAGTTGACAGTGATGCCTAAAACTTCTTGTCTACCCAGAAAAATAGGTTTTATGAAACTTAGCTGTAGTTAGAGGTGAGCTCACTGAATGAGGTGCAGTGAATATATGTGTGTATAACATAACTTTTTTTGTGTGTTTTTATTAGGTCGAAGTCTGCTGGAACTGGGAGGAAACAATGCCATTATTGGTAATATGCACTGTAGAAATTTAGTCCCATAGATGATATTTGGAAGTTAGTACACAAATGTTTGTAGTAAATTGTCCCTTTTTTCTTTTTTTTTTTTTTCCCCCACACTGGAGGTTTAAAAAGTATGTAGTAGAATGTTGGGTTTTTTCCTGTCTTCAGATTGTGGAGGGGTAGTGTTTTAAATAAAAAATGAAAGTTCAAGCTCTTGCATGTATTCACCATTGAAGTGAAGAAAGGAATGGGTGAAGCAGGAAACTTCAGTAATGGGATGTGGACAATGCTAAATAAATTTATTTTAGGATAGTTCTAATCTTGTGAACACCACCTTTTTAGCATTTTAGAATATAAGTACATATATATATAAAGTCTAAGACACTTAAGATAGTTGAAAGCAAAGCATGCAGGTATTTATTTTACTAGCACATTTTACAGGTTTAAGCAGCTTAGGGTATGATCTAGTTCCCAGGTAAACGTAACATAAATACTGTGAAGCTGAGCAATGTGGCAGAAAGAAAATATAAGCTAGATAAATACCTAAACTGCTGTCCCGTGTGTTGTAGACTTCTGTTTCACCTTTCTCATATTATGAACAAATGTAATTGCCTATCTAGACTATTAAGCTCTTTTGAAAACAACATTCAAGCAGGTCTTTCTTTTTTCCTGTGCTGCTTCACAGTCAGTAGCATAAACTTGCTTTATACTTAGAAAATAGTTTCCTTTTTCATATGAAAGTCATGCTTTTTCTGGAATTGGCTGTGAATGATGGCGTAAGCACTGTTTGGTTGGACTTTGTCCCACATTTAATAATAATTTTGGATACTTAGAGAATACTGTGGACTGGTTAAGCTGGGTGATATTTTGGGCATCCTTTGAGGCTTCTACATACTAGCTTTGCTTTAAAGATCCCGATGTCTTCTAGTCAGATGAATTTGTTCAGCTCATTTATATTTTACATTATTGGGTACCTGTGTGTTTTAGCTACTTTTTTGCATGCCATCTGGATACACTTTACCATCGTTTCCTTATGCTGCTACATGTCTTCTCAGTGAGAGGATAGGGTTGATGAAACAGCAGGAAATTGCTTGTAGTTTCTTCATTTAAAATGAAGCTGAGGTTCTTTGCCAGCTTTACTGCAAAAGGCTCTCTTCAGTTGTTCAGACCTATATTTATCTCCAATTGCATGTGCCTAATTCCAGGTGTAAAAGTAATAGGAGTTTTGAGGTGTTTCTGTATATCTTAGTGTGCTATGCTAGTGCGACTATTGCTAATGCTTCTTGACCAACCTGTCAGTTTATTATATTGTTTAGTGTCTTAAGTCATGCAAACTGCCTGTTTACTTCAGTAACACGCTGATGTTTTAATTTTTTTTTAGCGTTTGAAGATGCAGATCTGAACCTAGTCATCCCATCTGCTCTATTTGCTGCTGTGGGAACAGCAGGTCAGAGGTGCACAACTGCTAGAAGGCTGGTGAGTAAACGTGTGTTGTCTGGTTTGGGTAGCTCTGAATTTAAACTTAATTCCAAATTAGCTCAGAAAATGCCTAACAATTCCTAATATTATGGAGAGCAACAAATAGTCTTTGAAACACATTTTTACTTTTTCAAAAATCAGTATGATGGGAAAATAAGATGGTAGTTGGTCATTCCGCTATAATTCTAGCTCTAAAGCATTTCTTTGTATGTGTTTCTAAATGTGCCTGGTGCTAAAACACAGGAAAATAAAACTTAACCATACTTCCTGTATTTCTCTCTGTTTTCATTGCTAGAGCTTCTTTGCTTGTGCCTGCTACAAGTTTTGGTGCAGGGTTTAGATTTCAGCGAAGCAAGGGGGTGTGTGTTGCTTACTTTATTATTAATTTTTAACCAATCATTTTCAACAAGTTTAAAGGTGTTACAATGTCAGCCTGTGACTGTATAGTCTTTTCAGAGTTGGGTTGATTGAGTAAATATTTGTCAAAATTGATGCTGGTTAACTTCAGGTGTATAGGGAGGGCAGTGATTCCTCAATTTATAGCAATAAAAATCACTTGAGTATTTGTCCTAATTAACTGAAGAGTTTACAGATCACATTGATGCTATTGATCTGAGATGGGATAAAATTAAAACAGGTTTTTGGGTTTTTTCTTCTTTTAAATCTTCATGAAGATTTTAAATCTTCATTTCATGGTGTTAGTGCTGTTTCAAGGCCTTGCTCATGTGTTTATTTTTAACTTTGCGATTTGCTGAAAATGAGCAACACTGCCTCCGCACTTCATTCAGCCCTCTTCAAAAATAGTTACATAAGCTGAGCTGTCTTACAACCTTCTTTCTACATTTTGTTTAGTTCCTCCATGAAAGCATCCATGATGAGGTGGTGGCAAAGCTTGCTAAAGCCTATGCCCAGGTCCGCATCGGTGATCCGTGGGATTGTAAGTAGCTATTTCCAACTCATGGGTTTAGGAGACAAGCTTCTGTTTGTTTCTTTCTGTTTAAATTCCAAAGAGATTATAGATCAAAGCTATCTAATTTTAGCAGTTTACCAGAGAATGGGGATAGATGGTTTCATTTAGAATACAAACTCTGAAAGGGAGATGAAGAATCCAGCTAATACTGCTCATCTTGGACAGATTAAATAATTACTCCCAAAATGTCATGATAAGAATATTTGCAAATGTATACAGTTTTGCTGAAAGTATGTCTTTGGATCTTTGTTTTTAGCTGACACTCTGTATGGACCTCTACATACCAAAGAAGCAGTGAAAATGTTCCTTGATGCAGTAGAACAAGCAAAACAACAGGGTGGCTCTGTGGTCTATGGTGGAAAGGTGACTTACTTGTATTCTCCCCGCTACATTTAGCGCTCTAGGAAAAAAATACAGTAACATGGTGGCTTAGGCCAAGATTGTATCTCAGTTTGTCCTGTCAGCCATTACAGGATGTTAAGTTAGTCAGTCTGAGAATGTTTGAATTGCAATCCTGACTTTAGGGTAAAGATGGATCTACTTAAGAGCTACCTTCTCCTCCAAGAAATGGCTTTTGGCCGAAGAGCTTTTGGCTGTTCCTTGCACTACTCCCTAGTTGCAGGTGATGGTGAAAATACAAACAGCAATGTAAATGGTGAATATCAAACACATAACAAAGAAAAATTCTGTCCCTGGATTCACAATATCAAACTTCGGGAAATACTGAAGATTCAAGAGAGCCACTTGCACATCATATGGGATGTTTAATTCTCACGGACTTAATGTTCTGGCAGTTCTTATCTTTCACTGGCCCCTTCTTTATTCCTAATATCTTTGAAGTTCTAATCGGCTTAAAGTAGGACAAAGGAAGTGGTTTTTGTCAGCTGCTAGACTTTGAGACTTGATTACCTACTTAGTAGACTAAGTTATGCATCTGTATTTTAAACACTTAAATGAGTAAAATTTAAGTTATCTACTCAAATGACCTGACCTTCTGTTTCTGATTGCTAGGCACAACTATAGTAATGAGACCATGAAGGATTCCCTTCCTACGATAGTACTGAGGAGGATGCTGGTTTGAACTTACTCAGTTGTTTCTTTTTATGTGTTTTGAAGGTTATAAATCGGCCTGGAAACTACGTTGAACCAACCATTGTGACTGGCCTTCCTCATAATGCACCCATTGTCCACACGGAGACATTTGCCCCCATACTGTATGTGCTGAAATTTAAGGTAAAATAACAATGGGGAATTAGTCAGGTGTCAAGGATGCTAACAGAAGAGTTAGGAGAGAGATTTCAGATGTATGTCATGTTCATGTAATTGTCCCGGCACTTGAAGTGGTAACTGTTGTTCTGCACTGTGGGATATCCACTGTAATAGCTTACCTCACTGTGTAGCTACATTTAGGCATTTTCTGTGAAAAGCACTGGAGTTAAGATCAGAGTCTGTAAAGGAATAGATTTTTGTTGTTCATGTCAACCTGCTCAAAATCAGGTTGTATATTGTGTGCAGTGGTGGAGGTATCCTGTCCCTGACTTGGTGCACATGTATTTGCCAAGTGGCATTCAGTATATTTGTATTATGGCTGTGGTCTGTTGGTTTTTTTTCTCACAGTGCTTCTTTGTAACTGCTTTGCTTTGAATGGTCATGGTTTAACCATTGACACATACTCGTTTTAGGAGGAAGAGGAGGTTTTTGCCTGGAATAATGAAGTAAAACAAGGTCTTTCCAGCAGTATCTTTACCAAGGATTTGGGAAGAATTTTCCGCTGGCTTGGGTATAATTTAAATTACTTTTCTACCTTCCTGAAGCATAAGATCGCAGTCTTTCCTGTCTTTTGTAAACCTATGCACAATGCTAGTTGAGCATTTTATAGCCCTCATTTTAGTGAAGGAGCCTTTCCTGATCCTGAGGAGTAATTGTGTCTTATTTTTGTTTGTAGGCCAAAAGGATCTGACTGTGGCATTGTGAATGTCAACATCCCAACCAGCGGGGCTGAGATTGGAGGTGCTTTTGGTATGTTACTTGTGCCTTTTTCTTTATCCTTTAAATGACAAAATCCTCTAGCATCAGGTCTAGAGACTTGGTGTTATTCCTCAGGCTTCACTTTTTTTAAAGGTGGGGGGATTTTTTTTTCTGTTGACTCTGGAAGAGAATAAAACATTACCACTCTAAAACTAGTATAATTTAGGTCTTCTCATGTTATTTTTCAGGGTTTTAATCAGTCCATTTAAATGAGTAAATTGAAGAAATCAATGAAGTTAACTTTGAATTATACTGCTTTAGCAGAAAACACAAATTGACTAGAGGTAGTTGGATTTCAGTGTTTAAAAATATCTGTATTTGCCTTTTAAATACTCCACGTATCATATCCCCCCCTCCCCCTCCTCCAAGGGACTGTAACTCAGAAGTATGTTCTGAATGTGTTTTAAAGATGTGGCTGAGTGGAAAACTGTTTAAAACAGTTGTAACTAAAACAGCCTTGAGAACGTTTGTTTTGTAAGTTTGCATGTGTATATAAAAATGACAGCATGAAGTATTTTTGTGAGAAATTCTTTAAATACGTTTTTGCCTTTATTTCTCTTTTTTGTATATACTGAAGGAAGTGAGGGGAGGGAAGAAGAAATATTCATCTTACCATTTAAACAGTACAAGAACCAGGACATTCTTGTACTCTTGTCTCATGTTAAAACAAAATATCTTTAAAACAAGGTCCTCTGGTGCCAGCATGATGAGACTTTCAACTCCAGGCAGATGTGTTTTGGATCAAGCATGAGAAGAGAGCTAGCTGTGTGAGTTGTATGTGGTGGTGTTCTGTAATTATTTCAGATACAGAACAAGGGCAAAGGAATAGTTTTTCCCATGAGTTTTTATGAAATATCTCACCTCCTGGAGTTAGTCCAGATTCCCATGCTCCAAAAAAATTTCAAGTTTTCATTTATAACCTTTTTTCTACAGGTGGTGAAAAGCACACTGGTGGGGGAAGAGAATCTGGAAGTGATTCATGGAAACTCTATATGAGACGGTCTACTTGGTAAGACGGTCTTTTTAATTTCCAAATACATGTAAATTACAGATAAAGTTGCAAAAGTTGAAAACGTATAAATCCTTGACTACAGGAGGTTATCTTTGCTAAATGTGAGAGAACCACGTATGAGTGTTGTTGCCTTTTCTTCATGCAAGAATTTACATCTGTGTTCCTAGTAGAAGATGATTTGAAGGGTCTAGATAAAGACCTTTCTTTACTCACTGTTCCTCAAAAGGAAAAAAAAAAATCTGTTTTTTTTCTCCTCTTGCCTGATTTTAAACTTGGCTAAAAATTAAGTTACTGAAACTTGTCAGGAAATACATGAAGTGGCAACCACAGTGAGAGGGCCACTATTGCTAGTGGTGGGTGATTTAGCTACGTATTGGGTATCTATCCATAAATCTCCTGACAGGCTGTAGTGGTTGACCATTCCCACTCTCTGCTGCCTTCCCTAGCCTTTACCTATGCTAACTTTGGTTTCCATGCAAAGGCTTATGAATATGAGAAATCCCACCTTGATCTTTCTGTATGGACATTCTCCTAGTAAGAGATTAAATAGAGAATGATACTTTACTTTCTCCTTGATCTATCAAGGAAGAAATAATGGGGAATATGATCTTCCCCCATACATAGTAACTATATTGAAAACTGGACTAAAGTCAGTTCATAACTTTAAATAGGGAAACTGCTTACAGAAGTCTCTTGTATATGTGTGACAGAGATCAGAAGCCTTGTACATAGGAAATGGACTGCATAATCTGTCTTAGTGATCAAGTCTGGTCTCTAAATACATGTTTCTCTTCCAGTACAATCAACTACAGCAAGGATTTACCTTTGGCTCAAGGAATCAAGTTTCAGTAACAGCCTTATGAACGGCCGTGCCATGAACTCTCCTAGCATTTCAGAATCAAGCACCTTCTAAGCCTCATGGTGAAGAAAATTAATTATCTGAAACTTATCTGCAGCAAGGATACTAATTCTGTCAAAAAATCAGCTACTCTAAAATTGCTTTACTTTCAGTGTATGAAATTACTACTTAATTCTTCAGATGAGAACTATGTGGTCTTTGGGAAAAAGGGAGGGTGACTGAAACTAACAAATTTGGATTCAGGCAGCCTGGATAATCTGTTGCCTTATCACTGTATTTCAGTATCAACACTCTCGTTCCCCTGCCTCACCACCATTCACTGGTATTTCCAGCTAGTAGGTCTATGCTCCAAACTGCGTGCTGAGTTTCCTACAGATACCTGGTGCTATGGGGGGTGGGCAGTACAGGGCTATTTTTCAATGCATAAATAAAGGTACATTTTGTGAGATACCTTGGAGTTCTACGTTTTTGTTCGTTGTTCTGGAGAAGGAACATTCTGACTGTCCGTTTTCACACACTGAGCTGCTAGCTGGGGGAAGTATCACTGGGCTAAAAGGACCACATTAGTTTTCCTGCCTTTCCTTCAGAAAGGAGGCTTTCACCCTGTGTGTTGGGAGATAAGGGCTAAGAGCAAGGGCTACTACAGTCTCTTGGAACGTCCCCTTAAGGGGAGGAGTCACAGCCAATTCAGGTTGTCACAGCCCTTGTGACACCCTACAACCAAACCAGCTGAAGAACTGGAGGTGCAGCCAGGAGAGAATACTCTTCCAGAGGGAATTTGCTGGGGATGGGCAAATTGTTTATGTGTGTTTCACCGTAGGTGGGGGTTTCTCATGGCCACTGAAGACTACAGCCATCAGCAGCTCATTTAAGAGCCTTGCTCAGAGTCCAAGATGAGAAAAGGCATGATGCTACTAGGCTGATAATAGCTTTCCACAGAGTAACTTCTGAGGGTTTTAATGTACTATTTTTGGAGAAGATTTCCTCTCAATCCTATGTACCAAATTTCCACAACCTCTAAACATGGCAGAGCTGTTTGTTTTGGGCTCAGATTCTAGGACTCTGATTTGGCTTTTGATTTATTTTGAAACTAAGATCTTATAATAGCAATGTCATCCAAATTACGTTAAAGGTCCAGCACATACCACAATGCTAGCTCGTCGTCTTTCACCTTAATATCGAGTTTTAAAATACGTAGTGGTCTGAATTTTACATCTGTATTATAGAAAGTATTTTGGGTCACTTTCTACAGAATAAACAGTAGGGAGCCAAATTTTTTTCCTACAGAGTCTCTTACAGCTAGGTGAACTCTCTCCTCTAGTTCTTTGTGCTTGGCCATTTAACTAGGAAACAGGTTTCATGAAAGAACGTTGAGTATTTGCACACAGAAGGAACTGAAATCTCCTAAGCAGGCAGTAAATCATTAGCAGATAGAGGGCAAAGAAACAATCCAATTTCTAAACTTAATTATTCTGAAAATAGCACAAGTTACAGAAGCTGTATTCTTTAACACTGTTTTGTGGCACTGAATGTCACTATGAAACTGTCTCAACAATGAAAAATAAGTTCAAGAACTCTCCCCGTTTTGCTGCTTATTAATAGTTTTTGGATAGCTTCGTTATGTCACATCTGTTCTAGAAAATGAAGGCCTTTTTACTCTTTTTGGATAAAATAATTTCACAAGCCCAGTGGTTTAATTTACAGGAATAAGGTTAACTCTGCCACCTGGCTTCAGATATGTGAACTCAGGCCGTGGAATGGAACAAAAATGGGATGGTGAGTCTGATGTTTGACTGGTCTTCAAATCATTATCTGAAAATGAGTATGGATGGAAAAAATGCAGGAATGTAATCAAGAGGGTGACTGTATAGCAAACGTGCTAAACCTTTTTTGAAGGTTAACTTGATGTTTTGATATGTAACAATCCCTTCTTCAACACAAACTTCTGAGTAGTCTTGCAGAGGACTCAGTTTGAAATACTTGCGTAACTACCTCTGTGTATTATGAGTAAGCGCATTTAGATCCACTTTATGTAGACAAATAACAGGGTCTCTCTGTAAGTAGATTACAAATTCATCCTGACTTTTGCTGAGTATATGAATTTCTGTTCCAAAGATCGTGTTATCTGCATTGCCATCGGACTGCCAGTATGGCATTACAGCAGGTAATTGTAACACTTCATCTGCTTCCCAGACAGCTTTGAATTCCTTAGATGATTTTTGCAATTTGCAATTCGCTTCTCTCCACCCTTCTATTTATTTAGCTACCTGTTGTTGAAGAATCCTACCTGCATTGACTAGCTGAATGACTTCCAGTGAAGTGGTTCTGGGGAGAGTGCCTTTTAAAGACGGCTGCAGATTGTAATAGGTTTTGGCAAGCATTTAGGTGCCTGTAAGCAGTTACAATTATGATGAAGTATTAAACTAAGGAGGTTTAAGGATACTGTAAGCGCTCTCTTTCTCAATTTCTGCTTTAATTTGGAAAGTCCACTCAGGAGATTGTAAACTGCATTAGCTGCCATTGGGTTGTCTCACCCAAGGAAAGCAATTTGAGAATTCATAAAATATGTCTTGGAGCTACTGGTATGTGCAACATAATGGAACTTGCAGTTTTAATACAAATTCTGTCAGCGGCTTCCACTGTTGCATAAACTTAATTACCACTGAGTGTGTAACACCAGTGAATAACGAGTGTTAAATGACACGTGATCAATAATTCATTTGTTAGCACAGCATTGCTTACTGTGAAATGACCTTCATGGGAACAGTCTTGCAAGTAACGTCCTTTCTTTTTGCCATGTTACTTTTAACTGAAGAAAAATGCAAATTCTACTAATGTCATTTTTACTTACAAACAAACAGAGCAATTGCTTTTTTAATGAACGGTGAAAAATCAAACCTACAGGCTGTTAGCTGCACGCTGCTACTCTTCCATTCTGTTGCATCCTATCACAGTTTCTGATAGCAGAGTTGGTACAAGAACTGTTTTCAGGAACCAGGAATACTACTCGCCAATAGTAGGTCTCAACTTGGGTTTTGCAAACAGCTGGCCTGCAGTGCTGAATTTAAAACAACTGGGAAAGTGCTCACTGTTACCTTTCAGTACTAACAGACCAACCCATTCATATTATATCATGTTTTCTCATGGTATTTCCGTCATTCAGTTCTATGTGTTGTTTCTGGATGGGTTCAAAACCATGAGGCTGCCAGAACTCTTAGCTGGTGGCAGCTGCCTATGTTTCTGTATGAGATATTATATATATCGTTGCTGCATTCAAGACTCATTAGCCTGTACTAATCCATTCAAGTCTCTGCATTAATCTCAATAGGAGCTATGTAAAAAAAGAATGTGTAAATTACAGGAGAGCTCTTTGCCTGGATTGTCTTCTGACTCATTTGCCACGTTGGTGCTGCACCAGTGTGTTGGGCATGTATTGCACAAGTGTATACTCTTATTTTCCTGTGTGGAAGAGGACAAAAATTTTTC